>NW_028113991.1:0-180000 GCF_964289735.1 Phaethon aethereus | reverse complement strand
AAGCAAAATGAAACGTTGCACTCTCTCTCCTCCAAGGAAGGTGCTAGGCAGGAATTGTCTTGCTGATCCTCACTTGCCCTGGCAGTCATTGCAGATAAACAGCAAGACTGGGGCTCTGCTCTTTCCTAGCCTTGCAAACAGGCACTCTGCTTTTTCTCACTCTCGCACTCCAAAAAGCAAAATGAAACGTTGCACTCTCTCTCCTCCAAGGAAGGTGCTAGGCAGGAATTGTCTTGCTGGTCCTCACTTGCCCTGGCAGTCATTGCAGATAAACAGCAAGACTGGGGCTCTGCTCTTTCCTAGCCTTGCAAACAGCCAAAGCAGTTTGTCTCCCTCGTGAGGACCAAAATGCTAAAATGAAACGTTGCAATCTCTCTCCTCCAAGGAAGGTGCTAGGCAGGAATTGTCTTGCTGGTCCTCACTTGCCCTGGCAGTCATTGCAGACAAACAGCAGGACTGGGGCTCTGCTCTTTCCTAGCCTTGCAAACAGCCAATGCAGTTCGTCTCCCTCGTGAGCGCCAAAATGCTAAAATGAAACGATGCTCTCACTCTCCTCCAAGGAAGGTGCTAGGCAGGAATTGTCTTGCTGGTCCTCACTTGCCCTGGCAGTCATTGCAGACAAACAGCAAGACTGGGGCTCTGCTCTTTCCTGGCCTTGCAAACAGCCAAAGCAGTTTGTCTCCCTCGTGAGCGCCAAAATGCTAAAATGAAACGTTGCACTCTCTCTCCTCCAAGGAAGGTGCTAGGCAGGAATTGTCTTGCTGGTCCTCACTTGCCCTGGCAGTCATTGCAGACAAACAGCAAGACTGGGGCTCTGCTCTTTCCTAGTCTTGCAAACAGCCAATGCAGTTCGTCTCCCTTGTGAGCGCCAAAATGCTAAAATGAAACGTTGCACTGTCACTCCTCCAAGGAAGGTGCTAGGCAGGAATTGTCTTGCTGGTCCTCACTTGCCCTGGCAGTCATTGCAGATAAACAGCAAGACTCGGGCTCTGCTCTTTCCTAGCCTTGCAAACAGGCACTCTGCTTTTTCTCACTCTCGCACTCCAAAAAGCAAAATGAAACGTTGCACTCTCTCTCCTCCAAGGAAGGTGCTAGGCAGGAATTGTCTTGCTGGTCCTCACTTGCCCTGGCAGTCATTGCAGACAAACAGCAAGACTGGGGCTCTGCTCTTTCCTAGCCTTGCAAACAGGCAGTCTGCTTTTTCTCACTCTCGCACTCCAAAAAGCAAAATGAAACGTTGCACTCTCTCTCCTAAAAGGAAGGTGCTAGGCAGGAATTGTCTTGCTGGTCCTCACTTGCCCTGGCAGTCATTGCAGATAAACAGCAAGACTGGGGCTCTGCTCTTTCCTAGCCTTGCAAACAGGCACTCTGCTTTTTCTCACTCTCGCACTCCAAAAAGCAAAATGAAACGTTGCACTCTATATACTCCAAGGAAGGTGCTAGGCAGGAATTGTCTTGCTGGTCCTCCCTTGCCCTGGCAGTCATTGCAGATAAACAGCAAGACTGGGGCTCTGCTCTTTCCTAGCCTTGCAAACAGCCAAAGCAGTTTGTCTCCCTCGTGAGCGCCAAAATGCTAAAATGAAACATTGCACTCTCTCCTCCAAGGAAGGTGCTAGGCAGGAATTGTCTTGCTGGTCCTCACTTGCCCTGGCAGTCATTGTAGATAAACAGGAAGACTGGGGCTCTGCTCTTTCGTAGCCTTGCAAACAGGCACTCTGCTTTTCCTCACTCTCGCACTCCAAAAAGCTAAATGAAACGTTGCACTCTCTCTCCTCCAAGGAAGGAGCTAGGCAGGAATTGTCTTGCTGGTCCTCACTTGCCCTGGCAGTCATTGCAGATAAACAGCAAGTCTGGGGCTCTGCTCTTTCCTAGCCTTGCAAACAGGCACTCTGCTTTTTCTCACTCTCGCACTCCAAAAAGCAAAATGAAACGTTGCACTCTCTCTCCTCCAAGGAAGGTGCTAGGCAGGAATTGTCTTGCTGATCCTCACTTGCCCTGGCAGTCATTGCAGATAAACAGCAAGACTGGGGCTCTGCTCTTTCCTAGCCTTGCAAACTGGCACTCTGCTTTTTCTCACTCTCGCACTCCAAAAAGCAAAATGAAACGTTGCACTCTCTCTCCTCCAAGGAAGGTGCTAGGCAGGAATTGTCTTGCTGGTCCTCACTTGCCACGGCAGTCATTGCAGATAAACAGCAAGACTGGGGCTCTGCTCTTTCCTAGCCTTGCAAACAGCCAAAGCAGTTTGTCTCCCTCGTGAGGACCAAAATGCTAAAATGAAACGTTGCAATCTCTCTCCTCCAAGGAAGGTGCTAGGCAGGAATTGTCTTGCTGGTCCTCACTTGCCCTGGCAGTCATTGCAGACAAACAGCAAGACTGGGGCTCTGCTCTTTCCTAGCCTTGCAAACAGGCAGTCTGCTTTTTCTCACTCTCGCACTCCAAAAAGCAAAATGAAACGTTGCACTCTCTCTCTTCCAAGGAAGGTGCTAGGCAGGAATTGTCTTGCTGGTCCTCACTTGCCCTGGCAGTCACTGCAGATAAACAGCAAGACTGGGGCTCTGCTCTTTCCTAGCTTGCAAACAGGCACTCTGCTTTTTCTCACTCTCGCACTCCAAAAAGCAAAATGAAACGTTGCACTCTATATACTCCAAGGAAGGTGCTAGGCAGGAATTGTCTTGCTGGTCCTCCCTTGCCCTGGCAGTCATTGCAGATAAACAGCAAGACTGGGGCTCTGCTCTTTCCTAGCCTTGCAAACAGCCAAAGCAGTTTGTCTCCCTCGTGAGCGCCAAAATGCTAAAATGAAACATTGCACTCTCTCCTCCAAGGAAGGTGCTAGGCAGGAATTGTCTTGCTGGTCCTCACTTGCCCTGGCAGTCATTGTAGATAAACAGCAAGACTGGGGCTCTGCTCTTTACTAGCCTTGCAAACAGGCACTCTGCTTTTTCTCACTCTCGCACTCCAAAAAGCTAAATGAAACGTTGCACTCTCTCTCCTCCAAGGAAGGAGCTAGGCAGGAATTGTCTTGCTGGTCCTCACTTGCCCTGGCAGTCATTGCAGATAAACAGCAAGACTGGGGCTCTGCTCTTTCCTAGCCTTGCAAACAGCCAAAGCAGTTTGTCTCCCTCGTGAGGACCAAAATGCTAAAATGAAACGTTGCAATCTCTCTCCTCCAAGGAAGGTGCTAGGCAGGAATTGTCTTGCTGGTCCTCACTTGCCCTGGCAGTCATTGCAGACAAACAGCAAGACTGGGGCTCTGCTCTTTCCTAGCCTTGCAAACAGGCAGTCTGCTTTTTCTCACTCTCGCACTCCAAAAAGCAAAATGAAACGTTGCACTCTCTCTCTTCCAAGGAAGGTGCTAGGCAGGAATTGTCTTGCTGGTCCTCACTTGCCCTGGCAGTCATTGCAGATAAACAGCAAGACTGGGGCTCTGCTCTTTCCTAGCTTGCAAACAGGCACTCTGCTTTTTCTCACTCTCGCACTCCAAAAAGCAAAATGAAACGTTGCACTCTCTCTCCTCCAAGGAAGGTGCTAGGCAGGAATTGTCTTGCTGGTCCTCCCTTGCCCTGGTAGTCATTGCAGATAAACAGCAAGACTGGGGCTCTGCTCTTTCCTAGCCTTGCAAACAGCCAAAGCAGTTTGTCTCCCTCGTGAGCGCCAAAATGCTAAAATGAAACATTGCACTCTCTCCTCCAAGGAAGGTGCTAGGCAGGAATTGTCTTGCTGGTCCTCACTTGCCCTGGCAGTCATTGTAGATAAACAGGAAGACTGGGGCTCTGCTCTTTACTAGCCTTGCAAACAGGCACTCTGCTTTTTCTCACTCTCGCACTCCAAAAAGCTAAATGAAACGTTGCACTCTCTCTCCTCCAAGGAAGGAGCTAGGCAGGAATTGTCTTGCTGGTCCTCACTTGCCCTGGCAGTCATTGCAGATAAACAGCAAGTCTGGGGCTCTGCTCTTTCCTAGCCTTGCAAACAGGCACTCTGCTTTTTCTCACTCTCGCACTCCAAAAAGCAAAATGAAACGTTGCACTCTCTCTCCTCCAAGGAAGGTGCTAGGCAGGAATTGTCTTGCTGATCCTCACTTGCCCTGGCAGTCATTGCAGATAAACAGCAAGACTGGGGCTCTGCTCTTTCCTAGCCTTGCAAACAGGCACTCTGCTTTTTCTCACTCTCGCACTCCAAAAAGCAAAATGAAACGTTGCACTCTCTCTCCTCCAAGGAAGGTGCTAGGCAGGAATTGTCTTGCTGGTCCTCACTTGCCACGGCAGTCATTGCAGATAAACAGCAAGACTGGGGCTCTGCTCTTTCCTAGCCTTGCAAACAGCCAAAGCAGTTTGTCTCCCTCGTGAGGACCAAAATGCTAAAATGAAACGTTGCAATCTCTCTCCTCCAAGGAAGGTGCTAGGCAGGAATTGTCTTGCTGGTCCTCACTTGCCCTGGCAGTCATTGCAGACAAACAGCAAGACTGGGGCTCTGCTCTTTCCTAGCCTTGCAAACAGGCAGTCTGCTTTTTCTCACTCTCGCACTCCAAAAAGCAAAATGAAACGTTGCACTCTCTCTCTTCCAAGGAAGGTGCTAGGCAGGAATTGTCTTGCTGGTCCTCACTTGCCCTGGCAGTCATTGCAGATAAACAGCAAGACTGGGGCTCTGCTCTTTCCTAGCTTGCAAACAGGCACTCTGCTTTTTCTCACTCTCGCACTCCAAAAAGCAAAATGAAACGTTGCACTCTATATACTCCAAGGAAGGTGCTAGGCAGGAATTGTCTTGCTGGTCCTCCCTTGCCCTGGTAGTCATTGCAGATAAACAGCAAGACTGGGGCTCTGCTCTTTCCTAGCCTTGCAAACAGCCAAAGCAGTTTGTCTCCCTCGTGAGCGCCAAAATGCTAAAATGAAACATTGCACTCTCTCCTCCAAGGAAGGTGCTAGGCAGGAATTGTCTTGCTGGTCCTCACTTGCCCTGGCAGTCATTGTAGATAAACAGGAAGACTGGGGCTCTGCTCTTTACTAGCCTTGCAAACAGGCACTCTGCTTTTTCTCACTCTCGCACTCCAAAAAGCTAAATGAAACGTTGCACTCTCTCTCCTCCAAGGAAGGAGCTAGGCAGGAATTGTCTTGCTGGTCCTCACTTGCCCTGGCAGTCATTGCAGATAAACAGCAAGTCTGGGGCTCTGCTCTTTCCTAGCCTTGCAAACAGGCACTCTGCTTTTTCTCACTCTCGCACTCCAAAAAGCAAAATGAAACGTTGCACTCTCTCTCCTCCAAGGAAGGTGCTAGGCAGGAATTGTCTTGCTGATCCTCACTTGCCCTGGCAGTCATTGCAGATAAACAGCAAGACTGGGGCTCTGCTCTTTCCTAGCCTTGCAAACAGGCACTCTGCTTTTTCTCACTCTCGCACTCCAAAAAGCAAAATGAAACGTTGCACTCTCTCTCCTCCAAGGAAGGTGCTAGGCAGGAATTGTCTTGCTGGTCCTCACTTGCCCTGGCAGTCATTGCAGATAAACAGCAAGACTGGGGCTCTGCTCTTTCCTAGCCTTGCAAACAGCCAAAGCAGTTTGTCTCCCTCGTGAGGACCAAAATGCTAAAATGAAACGTTGCAATCTCTCTCCTCCAAGGAAGGTGCTAGGCAGGAATTGTCTTGCTGGTCCTCACTTGCCCTGGCAGTCATTGCAGACAAACAGCAGGACTGGGGCTCTGCTCTTTCCTAGCCTTGCAAACAGCCAATGCAGTTCGTCTCCCTCGTGAGCGCCAAAATGCTAAAATGAAACGATGCTCTCACTCTCCTCCAAGGAAGGTGCTAGGCAGGAATTGTCTTGCTGGTCCTCACTTGCCCTGGCAGTCATTGCAGACAAACAGCAAGACTGGGGCTCTGCTCTTTCCTGGCCTTGCAAACAGCCAAAGCAGTTTGTCTCCCTCGTGAGCGCCAAAATGCTAAAATGAAACGTTGCACTCTCTCTCCTCCAAGGAAGGTGCTAGGCAGGAATTGTCTTGCTGGTCCTCACTTGCCCTGGCAGTCATTGCAGACAAACAGCAAGACTGGGGCTCTGCTCTTTCCTAGTCTTGCAAACAGCCAATGCAGTTCGTCTCCCTTGTGAGCGCCAAAATGCTAAAATGAAACGTTGCACTGTCACTCCTCCAAGGAAGGTGCTAGGCAGGAATTGTCTTGCTGGTCCTCACTTGCCCTGGCAGTCATTGCAGATAAACAGCAAGACTCGGGCTCTGCTCTTTCCTAGCCTTGCAAACAGGCACTCTGCTTTTTCTCACTCTCGCACTCCAAAAAGCAAAATGAAACGTTGCACTCTCTCTCCTCCAAGGAAGGTGCTAGGCAGGAATTGTCTTGCTGGTCCTCACTTACCCTGGCAGTCATTCCAGATAAACAGCAAGACTGGGGCTCTGCTCTTTCCTAGCCTTGCAAACAGGCAGTCTGCTTTTTCTCACTCTCGCACTCCAAAAAGCAAAATGAAACGTTGCACTCTCTCTCCTCCAAGGAAGGTGCTAGGCAGGAATTGTCTTGCTGGTCCTCACTTGCCCTGGCAGTCATTGCAGATAAACAGCAAGACTGGGGCTCTGCTCTTTCCTAGCCTTGCAAACAGCCAAAGCAGTTTGTCTCCCTCGTAGAGCGCCAAAATGCTAAAATGAAATGTTGCACTCTCTCTCCTCCAAGGAAGGTGCTAGGCAGGAATTGTCTTGCTGGTACTCACTTGCCCTGGCAGTCATTGCAGACAAACAGCAAGACTGAGGCTCTGCTCTTTCCTAGCCTTGTAAACAGCCAAATCAGTTTGTCTCTCTCGTGAGCGCCAAAATGCTAAAATGAAACGTTGCACCCTCTCTCCTCCAAGGAAGGTGCTAGGCAGGAATTGTCTTGCTGGTCCTCACTTGCCCTGGCAGTCATTGCAGATAAACAGCAAGACTGGGGCTCTGCTCTTTCCTAGCCTTGCAAACAGGCAGTCTGCTTTTTCTCACTCTCGCACTCCAAAAAGCAAAATGAAACGTTGCACTCTCTCTCCTCCAAGGAAGGTGCTAGGCAGGAATTGTCTGGCTGGTCCTCACTTGCCCTGGCAGTCATTGCAGATAAACAGCAAGACTGGGGCTCTGCTCTTTCCTAGCCTTGCAAACAGGCACTCTGCTTTTTCTCACTCTCGCACTCCAAAAAGCAAAATGAAACGTTGCACTCTATATACTCCAAGGAAGGTGCTAGGCAGGAATTGTCTTGCTGGTCCTCACTTGCCCTGGCAGTCATTGTAGACAAACCGCGAGACTGGGGCTCTGCTCTTTCCTAGCCTTGCAAACAGGCAGTCTGCTTTTTCTCACTCTCGCACTCCAAAAATCAAAATGAAACGTTGCACTCTCTCTCCTCCAAGGAAGGTGCTAGGCAGGAATTGTCTTGCTGGTCCTCACTTGCCCTGGCAGTCATTGCACATAAACAGCAAGACTGGGGCTCTGCTCTTTCCTAGCCTTGCAAACAGCCAAAGCAGTTCGTCTCCCTCGTAGAGCGCCAAAATGCTAAAATGAAACGTTGCACTCTCTCTCCTCCAAGGAAGGTGCTAGGCAGGAATTGTCTTGCTGGTCCTCACTTGCCCTGGCAGTCATTGCAGATAAACAGCAAGACTGGGGCTCTGCTCTTTCCTAGCCTTGCAAACAGGCACTCTGCTTTTTCTCACTCTCGCACTCCAAAAAGCAAAATGAAACGTTGCACTCTCTCTCCTCCAAGGAAGGTGCTAGGCAGGAATTGTCTTGCTGGTCCTCACTTGCCCTGGCAGTCATTGTAGATAAACAGCAAGACTGGGGCTCTGCTCTTTACTAGCCTTGCAAACAGGCACTCTGCTTTTTCTCACTCTCGCACTCCAAAAAGCTAAATGAAACGTTGCACTCTCTCTCCTCCAAGGAAGGAGCTAGGCAGGAATTGTCTTGCTGGTCCTCACTTGCCCTGGCAGTCATTGCAGATAAACAGCAAGACTGGGGCTCTGCTCTTTCCTAGCCTTGCAAACAGCCAAAGCAGTTTGTCTCCCTCGTGAGGACCAAAATGCTAAAATGAAACGTTGCAATCTCTCTCCTCCAAGGAAGGTGCTAGGCAGGAATTGTCTTGCTGGTCCTCACTTGCCCTGGCAGTCATTGCAGACAAACAGCAAGACTGGGGCTCTGCTCTTTCCTAGCCTTGCAAACAGGCAGTCTGCTTTTTCTCACTCTCGCACTCCAAAAAGCAAAATGAAACGTTGCACTCTCTCTCTTCCAAGGAAGGTGCTAGGCAGGAATTGTCTTGCTGGTCCTCACTTGCCCTGGCAGTCATTGCAGATAAACAGCAAGACTGGGGCTCTGCTCTTTCCTAGCTTGCAAACAGGCACTCTGCTTTTTCTCACTCTCGCACTCCAAAAAGCAAAATGAAACGTTGCACTCTATATACTCCAAGGAAGGTGCTAGGCAGGAATTGTCTTGCTGGTCCTCCCTTGCCCTGGCAGTCATTGCAGATAAACAGCAAGACTGGGGCTCTGCTCTTTCCTAGCCTTGCAAACAGCCAAAGCAGTTTGTCTCCCTCGTGAGGACCAAAATGCTAAAATGAAACGTTGCACTCTCTCTCCTCCAAGGAAGGTGCTAGGCAGGAATTGTCTTGCTGGTCCTCACTTGCCCTGGCAGTCATTGCAGACAAACAGCAAGACTGGGGCTCTGCTCTTTCCTAGCCTTGCAAACAGCCAATGCAGTTCGTCTCCCTCGTGAGCGCCAAAATGCTAAAATGAAACGATGCTCTCACTCTCCTCCAAGGAAGGTGCTAGGCAGGAATTGTCTTGCTGGTCCTCACTTGCCCTGGCAGTCATTGCAGACAAACAGCAAGACTGGGGCTCTGCTCTTTCCTGGCCTTGCAAACAGCCAAAGAAGTTTGTCTCCCTCGTGAGCGCCAAAATGCTAAAATGAAACATTGCACTCTCTCCTCCAAGGAAGGTGCTAGGCAGGAATTGTCTTGCTGGTCCTCACTTGCCCTGGCAGTCATTGTAGATAAACAGGAAGACTGGGGCTCTGCTCTTTCGTAGCCTTGCAAACAGGCACTCTGCTTTTTCTCACTCTCGCACTCCAAAAAGCTAAATGAAACGTTGCACTCTCTCTCCTCCAAGGAAGGAGCTAGGCAGGAATTGTCTTGCTGGTCCTCACTTGCCCTGGCAGTCATTGCAGATAAACAGCAAGTCTGGGGCTCTGCTCTTTCCTAGCCTTGCAAACAGGCACTCTGCTTTTTCTCACTCTCGCACTCCAAAAAGCAAAATGAAACGTTGCACTCTCTCTCCTCCAAGGAAGGTGCTAGGCAGGAATTGTCTTGCTGATCCTCACTTGCCCTGGCAGTCATTGCAGATAAACAGCAAGACTGGGGCTCTGCTCTTTCCTAGCCTTGCAAACTGGCACTCTGCTTTTTCTCACTCTCGCACTCCAAAAAGCAAAATGAAACGTTGCACTCTCTCTCCTCCAAGGAAGGTGCTAGGCAGGAATTGTCTTGCTGGTCCTCACTTGCCCTGGCAGTCATTGCAGACAAACAGCAAGACTGGGGCTCTGCTCTTTCCTAGCCTTGCAAACAGCCAAAGCAGTTTGTCTCCCTCGTGAGCGCCAAAATGCTAAAATGAAACGTTGCACTCTCTCCTCCAAGGAAGGTGCTAGGCAGGAATTGTCTTGCTGGTCCTCACTTGCCCTGGCAGTCATTGTAGATAAACAGCAAGACTGGGGCTCTGCTCTTTACTAGCCTTGCAAACAGGCACTCTGCTTTTTCTCACTCTCGCACTCCAAAAAGCTAAATGAAACGTTGCACTCTCTCTCCTCCAAGGAAGGAGCTAGGCAGGAATTGTCTTGCTGGTCCTCACTTGCCCTGGCAGTCATTGCAGATAAACAGCAAGACTGGGGCTCTGCTCTTTCCTAGCCTTGCAAACAGCCAAAGCAGTTTGTCTCCCTCGTGAGGACCAAAATGCTAAAATGAAACGTTGCAATCTCTCTCCTCCAAGGAAGGTGCTAGGCAGGAATTGTCTTGCTGGTCCTCACTTGCCCTGGCAGTCATTGCAGACAAACAGCAAGACTGGGGCTCTGCTCTTTCCTAGCCTTGCAAACAGGCAGTCTGCTTTTTCTCACTCTCGCACTCCAAAAAGCAAAATGAAACGTTGCACTCTCTCTCTTCCAAGGAAGGTGCTAGGCAGGAATTGTCTTGCTGGTCCTCACTTGCCCTGGCAGTCATTGCAGACAAACAGCAAGACTGGGGCTCTGCTCTTTCCTAGCTTGCAAACAGGCACTCTGCTTTTTCTCACTCTCGCACTCCAAAAAGCAAAATGAAACGTTGCACTCTATATACTCCAAGGAAGGTGCTAGGCAGGAATTGTCTTGCTGGTCCTCCCTTGCCCTGGCAGTCATTGCAGATAAACAGCAAGACTGGGGCTCTGCTCTTTCCTAGCCTTGCAAACAGGCAGTCTGCTTTTTCTCACTCTCGCACTCCAAAAAGCAAAATGAAACGTTGCACTCTCTCTCCTAAAAGGAAGGTGCTAGGCAGGAATTGTCTTGCTGGTCCTCACTTGCCCTGGCAGTCATTGCAGATAAACAGCAAGACTGGGGCTCTGCTCTTTCCTAGCCTTGCAAACAGGCACTCTGCTTTTTCTCACTCTCGCACTCCAAAAAGCAAAATGAAACGTTGCACTCTATATACTCCAAGGAAGGTGCTAGGCAGGAATTGTCTTGCTGGTCCTCCCTTGCCCTGGCAGTCATTGCAGATAAACAGCAAGACTGGGGCTCTGCTCTTTCCTAGCCTTGCAAACAGCCAAAGCAGTTTGTCTCCCTCGTGAGCGCCAAAATGCTAAAATGAAACATTGCACTCTCTCCTCCAAGGAAGGTGCTAGGCAGGAATTGTCTTGCTGGTCCTCACTTGCCCTGGCAGTCATTGTAGATAAACAGGAAGACTGGGGCTCTGCTCTTTCGTAGCCTTGCAAACAGGCACTCTGCTTTTTCTCACTCTCGCACTCCAAAAAGCTAAATGAAACGTTGCACTCTCTCTCCTCCAAGGAAGGAGCTAGGCAGGAATTGTCTTGCTGGTCCTCACTTGCCCTGGCAGTCATTGCAGATAAACAGCAAGTCTGGGGCTCTGCTCTTTCCTAGCCTTGCAAACAGGCACTCTGCTTTTTCTCACTCTCGCACTCCAAAAAGCAAAATGAAACGTTGCACTCTCTCTCCTCCAAGGAAGGTGCTAGGCAGGAATTGTCTTGCTGATCCTCACTTGCCCTGGCAGTCATTGCAGATAAACAGCAAGACTGGGGCTCTGCTCTTTCCTAGCCTTGCAAACTGGCACTCTGCTTTTTCTCACTCTCGCACTCCAAAAAGCAAAATGAAACGTTGCACTCTCTCTCCTCCAAGGAAGGTGCTAGGCAGGAATTGTCTTGCTGGTCCTCACTTGCCACGGCAGTCATTGCAGATAAACAGCAAGACTGGGGCTCTGCTCTTTCCTAGCCTTGCAAACAGCCAAAGCAGTTTGTCTCCCTCGTGAGGACCAAAATGCTAAAATGAAACGTTGCAATCTCTCTCCTCCAAGGAAGGTGCTAGGCAGGAATTGTCTTGCTGGTCCTCACTTGCCCTGGCAGTCATTGCAGACAAACAGCAAGACTGGGGCTCTGCTCTTTCCTAGCCTTGCAAACAGGCAGTCTGCTTTTTCTCACTCTCGCACTCCAAAAAGCAAAATGAAACGTTGCACTCTCTCTCTTCCAAGGAAGGTGCTAGGCAGGAATTGTCTTGCTGGTCCTCACTTGCCCTGGCAGTCATTGCAGACAAACAGCAAGACTGGGGCTCTGCTCTTTCCTAGCTTGCAAACAGGCACTCTGCTTTTTCTCACTCTCGCACTCCAAAAAGCAAAATGAAACGTTGCACTCTATATACTCCAAGGAAGGTGCTAGGCAGGAATTGTCTTGCTGGTCCTCCCTTGCCCTGGCAGTCATTGCAGATAAACAGCAAGACTGGGGCTCTGCTCTTTCCTAGCCTTGCAAACAGCCAAAGCAGTTTGTCTCCCTCGTGAGCGCCAAAATGCTAAAATGAAACATTGCACTCTCTCCTCCAAGGAAGGTGCTAGGCAGGAATTGTCTTGCTGGTCCTCACTTGCCCTGGCAGTCATTGTAGATAAACAGCAAGACTGGGGCTCTGCTCTTTACTAGCCTTGCAAACAGGCACTCTGCTTTTTCTCACTCTCGCACTCCAAAAAGCTAAATGAAACGTTGCACTCTCTCTCCTCCAAGGAAGGAGCTAGGCAGGAATTGTCTTGCTGGTCCTCACTTGCCCTGGCAGTCATTGCAGATAAACAGCAAGACTGGGGCTCTGCTCTTTCCTAGCCTTGCAAACAGCCAAAGCAGTTTGTCTCCCTCGTGAGGACCAAAATGCTAAAATGAAACGTTGCAATCTCTCTCCTCCAAGGAAGGTGCTAGGCAGGAATTGTCTTGCTGGTCCTCACTTGCCCTGGCAGTCATTGCAGACAAACAGCAAGACTGGGGCTCTGCTCTTTCCTAGCCTTGCAAACAGGCAGTCTGCTTTTTCTCACTCTCGCACTCCAAAAAGCAAAATGAAACGTTGCACTCTCTCTCTTCCAAGGAAGGTGCTAGGCAGGAATTGTCTTGCTGGTCCTCACTTGCCCTGGCAGTCATTGCAGACAAACAGCAAGACTGGGGCTCTGCTCTTTCCTAGCTTGCAAACAGGCACTCTGCTTTTTCTCACTCTCGCACTCCAAAAAGCAAAATGAAACGTTGCACTCTATATACTCCAAGGAAGGTGCTAGGCAGGAATTGTCTTGCTGGTCCTCCCTTGCCCTGGCAGTCATTGCAGATAAACAGCAAGACTGGGGCTCTGCTCTTTCCTAGCCTTGCAAACAGCCAAAGCAGTTTGTCTCCCTCGTGAGCGCCAAAATGCTAAAATGAAACATTGCACTCTCTCCTCCAAGGAAGGTGCTAGGCAGGAATTGTCTTGCTGGTCCTCACTTGCCCTGGCAGTCATTGTAGATAAACAGCAAGACTGGGGCTCTGCTCTTTACTAGCCTTGCAAACAGGCACTCTGCTTTTTCTCACTCTCGCACTCCAAAAAGCTAAATGAAACGTTGCACTCTCTCTCCTCCAAGGAAGGAGCTAGGCAGGAATTGTCTTGCTGGTCCTCACTTGCCCTGGCAGTCATTGCAGATAAACAGCAAGACTGGGGCTCTGCTCTTTCCTAGCCTTGCAAACAGCCAAAGCAGTTTGTCTCCCTCGTGAGGACCAAAATGCTAAAATGAAACGTTGCAATCTCTCTCCTCCAAGGAAGGTGCTAGGCAGGAATTGTCTTGCTGGTCCTCACTTGCCCTGGCAGTCATTGCAGACAAACAGCAAGACTGGGGCTCTGCTCTTTCCTAGCCTTGCAAACAGGCAGTCTGCTTTTTCTCACTCTCGCACTCCAAAAAGCAAAATGAAACGTTGCACTCTCTCTCTTCCAAGGAAGGTGCTAGGCAGGAATTGTCTTGCTGGTCCTCACTTGCCCTGGCAGTCATTGCAGATAAACAGCAAGACTGGGGCTCTGCTCTTTCCTAGCTTGCAAACAGGCACTCTGCTTTTTCTCACTCTCGCACTCCAAAAAGCAAAATGAAACGTTGCACTCTATATACTCCAAGGAAGGTGCTAGGCAGGAATTGTCTTGCTGGTCCTCCCTTGCCCTGGCAGTCATTGCAGATAAACAGCAAGACTGGGGCTCTGCTCTTTCCTAGCCTTGCAAACAGCCAAAGCAGTTTGTCTCCCTCGTGAGCGCCAAAATGCTAAAATGAAACATTGCACTCTCTCCTCCAAGGAAGGTGCTAGGCAGGAATTGTCTTGCTGGTCCTCACTTGCCCTGGCAGTCATTGTAGATAAACAGGAAGACTGGGGCTCTGCTCTTTACTAGCCTTGCAAACAGGCACTCTGCTTTTTCTCACTCTCGCACTCCAAAAAGCTAAATGAAACGTTGCACTCTCTCTCCTCCAAGGAAGGAGCTAGGCAGGAATTGTCTTGCTGGTCCTCACTTGCCCTGGCAGTCATTGCAGATAAACAGCAAGTCTGGGGCTCTGCTCTTTCCTAGCCTTGCAAACAGGCACTCTGCTTTTTCTCACTCTCGCACTCCAAAAAGCAAAATGAAACGTTGCACTCTCTCTCCTCCAAGGAAGGTGCTAGGCAGGAATTGTCTTGCTGATCCTCACTTGCCCTGGCAGTCATTGCAGATAAACAGCAAGACTGGGGCTCTGCTCTTTCCTAGCCTTGCAAACAGGCACTCTGCTTTTTCTCACTCTCGCACTCCAAAAAGCAAAATGAAACGTTGCACTCTCTCTCCTCCAAGGAAGGTGCTAGGCAGGAATTGGCTTGCTGGTCCTCACTTGCCACGGCAGTCATTGCAGATAAACAGCAAGACTGGGGCTCTGCTCTTTCCTAGCCTTGCAAACAGCCAAAGCAGTTTGTCTCCCTCGTGAGGACCAAAATGCTAAAATGAAACGTTGCAATCTCTCTCCTCCAAGGAAGGTGCTAGGCAGGAATTGTCTTGCTGGTCCTCACTTGCCCTGGCAGTCATTGCAGACAAACAGCAAGACTGGGGCTCTGCTCTTTCCTAGCCTTGCAAACAGGCACTCTGCTTTTTCTCACTCTCGCACTCCAAAAAGCAAAATGAAACGTTGCACTCTCTCTCCTCCAAGGAAGGTGCTAGGCAGGAATTGTCTTGCTGGTCCTCACTTGCCCTGGCAGTCATTGCAGATAAACAGCAAGACTGGGGCTCTGCTCTTTCCTAGCCTTGCAAACAGGCACTCTGCTTTTTCTCACTCTCGCACTCCAAAAAGCAAAATGAAACGTTGCACTCTATCTCCTCCAAGGAAGGTGCTAGGCAGGAATTGTCTGGCTGGTCCTCACTTGTCCTGGCAGTCATTGCAGATAAACAGCAAGACTGGGGCTCTGCTCTTTCCTAGCCTTGCAAACAGGCACTCTGCTTTTTCACACTCTCGCACTCCAAAAAGCAAACTGAAACGTTGCACTCTCTCTCCTCCAAGGAAGGTGCTAGGCAGGAATTGTCTTGCTGGTCCTCACTTGCCCTGGCAGTCATTGCAGATAAACAGCAAGACTGGGGTTCTGCTCTTTCCTAGCCTTGCAAACAGCCAAAGCAGTTTTTCTCCCTCGTGATCGCCAAAATGCTAAAATGAAACGTTGCACTCTCTCTCCTCCAAGGAAGGTGCTAGGCAGGAATTGTCTTGCTGGTCCTCACTTGCCCTGGCAGTCATTGCACATAAACAGCAAGACTGGGGCTCTGCTCTTTCCTAGCCTTACAAACAGCCAAAGCAGTTTGTCTCCCTCGTGAGCGCCAAAATGCTAAAATGAAACGTTGCACTCTCTCTCCTCCAAGGAAGGTGCTAGGCAGGAATTGTCTTGCTGGTCTTCACTTGCCCTGGCAGTCATTGCAGATAAACAGCAAGACTCGGGCTCTGCTCTTTCCTAGCCTTGCAAACAGCCAATGCAGTTCGTCTCCCTCGTGAGCGCCAAAATGCTAAAATGAAACGATGCTCTCACTCTCCTCCAAGGAAGGTGCTAGGCAGGAATTGTCTTGCTGGTCCTCACTTGCCCTGGCAGTCATTGCAGACAAACAGCAAGACTGGGGCTCTGCTCTTTCCTGGCCTTGCAAACAGCCAAAGCAGTTTGTCTCCCTCGTGAGCGCCAAAATGCTAAAATGAAACGTTGCACTCTCTCTCCTCCAAGGAAGGTGCTAGGCAGGAATTGTCTTGCTGGTCCTCACTTGCCCTGGCAGTCATTGCAGACAAACAGCAAGACTGGGGCTCTGCTCTTTCCTAGTCTTGCAAACAGCCAATGCAGTTCGTCTCCCTTGTGAGCGCCAAAATGCTAAAATGAAACGTTGCACTGTCACTCCTCCAAGGAAGGTGCTAGGCAGGAATTGTCTTGCTGGTCCTCACTTGCCCTGGCAGTCATTGCAGATAAACAGCAAGACTCGGGCTCTGCTCTTTCCTAGCCTTGCAAACAGGCACTCTGCTTTTTCTCACTCTCGCACTCCAAAAAGCAAAATGAAACGTTGCACTCTCTCTCCTCCAAGGAAGGTGCTAGGCAGGAATTGTCTTGCTGGTCCTCACTTACCCTGGCAGTCATTCCAGATAAACAGCAAGACTGGGGCTCTGCTCTTTCCTAGCCTTGCAAACAGGCAGTCTGCTTTTTCTCACTCTCGCACTCCAAAAAGCAAAATGAAACGTTGCACTCTCTCTCTTCCAAGGAAGGTGCTAGGCAGGAATTGTCTTGCTGGTCCTCACTTGCCCTGGCAGTCATTGCAGACAAACAGCAAGACTGGGGCTCTGCTCTTTCCTAGCTTGCAAACAGGCACTCTGCTTTTTCTCACTCTCGCACTCCAAAAAGCAAAATGAAACGTTGCACTCTATATACTCCAAGGAAGGTGCTAGGCAGGAATTGTCTTGCTGGTCCTCCCTTGCCCTGGCAGTCATTGCAGATAAACAGCAAGACTGGGGCTCTGCTCTTTCCTAGCCTTGCAAACAGCCAAAGCAGTTTGTCTCCCTCGTGAGCGCCAAAATGCTAAAATGAAACATTGCACTCTCTCCTCCAAGGAAGGTGCTAGGCAGGAATTGTCTTGCTGGTCCTCACTTGCCCTGGCAGTCATTGTAGATAAACAGCAAGACTGGGGCTCTGCTCTTTACTAGCCTTGCAAACAGGCACTCTGCTTTTTCTCACTCTCGCACTCCAAAAAGCTAAATGAAACGTTGCACTCTCTCTCCTCCAAGGAAGGAGCTAGGCAGGAATTGTCTTGCTGGTCCTCACTTGCCCTGGCAGTCATTGCAGATAAACAGCAAGACTGGGGCTCTGCTCTTTCCTAGCCTTGCAAACAGCCAAAGCAGTTTGTCTCCCTCGTGAGGACCAAAATGCTAAAATGAAACGTTGCAATCTCTCTCCTCCAAGGAAGGTGCTAGGCAGGAATTGTCTTGCTGGTCCTCACTTGCCCTGGCAGTCATTGCAGACAAACAGCAAGACTGGGGCTCTGCTCTTTCCTAGCCTTGCAAACAGGCAGTCTGCTTTTTCTCACTCTCGCACTCCAAAAAGCAAAATGAAACGTTGCACTCTCTCTCTTCCAAGGAAGGTGCTAGGCAGGAATTGTCTTGCTGGTCCTCACTTGCCCTGGCAGTCATTGCAGACAAACAGCAAGACTGGGGCTCTGCTCTTTCCTAGCTTGCAAACAGGCACTCTGCTTTTTCTCACTCTCGCACTCCAAAAAGCAAAATGAAACGTTGCACTCTATATACTCCAAGGAAGGTGCTAGGCAGGAATTGTCTTGCTGGTCCTCCCTTGCCCTGGCAGTCATTGCAGATAAACAGCAAGACTGGGGCTCTGCTCTTTCCTAGCCTTGCAAACAGCCAAAGCAGTTTGTCTCCCTCGTGAGCGCCAAAATGCTAAAATGAAACATTGCACTCTCTCCTCCAAGGAAGGTGCTAGGCAGGAATTGTCTTGCTGGTCCTCACTTGCCCTGGCAGTCATTGTAGATAAACAGGAAGACTGGGGCTCTGCTCTTTACTAGCCTTGCAAACAGGCACTCTGCTTTTTCTCACTCTCGCACTCCAAAAAGCTAAATGAAACGTTGCACTCTCTCTCCTCCAAGGAAGGAGCTAGGCAGGAATTGTCTTGCTGGTCCTCACTTGCCCTGGCAGTCATTGCAGATAAACAGCAAGACTGGGGCTCTGCTCTTTCCTAGCCTTGCAAACAGCCAAAGCAGTTTGTCTCCCTCGTGAGGACCAAAATGCTAAAATGAAACGTTGCAATCTCTCTCCTCCAAGGAAGGTGCTAGGCAGGAATTGTCTTGCTGGTCCTCACTTGCCCTGGCAGTCATTGCAGACAAACAGCAAGACTGGGGCTCTGCTCTTTCCTAGCCTTGCAAACAGGCAGTCTGCTTTTTCTCACTCTCGCACTCCAAAAAGCAAAATGAAACGTTGCACTCTCTCTCCTCCAAGGAAGGTGCTAGGCAGGAATTGTCTTGCTGGTCCTCACTTGCCACGGCAGTCATTGCAGATAAACAGCAAGACTGGGGCTCTGCTCTTTCCTAGCCTTGCAAACAGCCAAAGCAGTTTGTCTCCCTCGTGAGGACCAAAATGCTAAAATGAAACGTTGCAATCTCTCTCCTCCAAGGAAGGTGCTAGGCAGGAATTGTCTTGCTGGTCCTCACTTGCCCTGGCAGTCATTGCAGACAAACAGCAAGACTGGGGCTCTGCTCTTTCCTAGCCTTGCAAACAGGCACTCTGCTTTTTCTCACTCTCGCACTCCAAAAAGCAAAATGAAACGTTGCACTCTCTCTCCTCCAAAGAAGGTGCTAGGCAGGAATTGTCTTGCTGGTCCTCACTTGCCCTGGCAGTCATTGCAGATAAACAGCAAGACTGGGGCTCTGCTCTTTCCTAGCCTTGCAAACAGGCACTCTGCTTTTTCTCACTCTCGCACTCCAAAAAGCAAAATGAAACGTTGCACTCTATCTCCTCCAAGGAAGGTGCTAGGCAGGAATTGTCTGGCTGGTCCTCACTTGTCCTGGCAGTCATTGCAGATAAACAGCAAGACTGGGGCTCTGCTCTTTCCTAGCCTTGCAAACAGGCACTCTGCTTTTTCACACTCTCGCACTCCAAAAAGCAAACTGAAACGTTGCACTCTCTCTCCTCCAAGGAAGGTGCTAGGCAGGAATTGTCTTGCTGGTCCTCACTTGCCCTGGCAGTCATTGCAGATAAACAGCAAGACTGGGGTTCTGCTCTTTCCTAGCCTTGCAAACAGCCAAAGCAGTTTTTCTCCCTCGTGATCGCCAAAATGCTAAAATGAAACGTTGCACTCTCTCTCCTCCAAGGAAGGTGCTAGGCAGGAATTGTCTTGCTGGTCCTCACTTGCCCTGGCAGTCATTGCACATAAACAGCAAGACTGGGGCTCTGCTCTTTCCTAGCCTTACAAACAGCCAAAGCAGTTTGTCTCCCTCGTGAGCGCCAAAATGCTAAAATGAAACGTTGCACTCTCTCTCCTCCAAGGAAGGTGCTAGGCAGGAATTGTCTTGCTGGTCTTCACTTGCCCTGGCAGTCATTGCAGATAAACAGCAAGACTCGGGCTCTGCTCTTTCCTAGCCTTGCAAACAGCCAATGCAGTTCGTCTCCCTCGTGAGCGCCAAAATGCTAAAATGAAACGATGCTCTCACTCTCCTCCAAGGAAGGTGCTAGGCAGGAATTGTCTTGCTGGTCCTCACTTGCCCTGGCAGTCATTGCAGACAAACAGCAAGACTGGGGCTCTGCTCTTTCCTGGCCTTGCAAACAGCCAAAGCAGTTTGTCTCCCTCGTGAGCGCCAAAATGCTAAAATGAAACGTTGCACTCTCTCTCCTCCAAGGAAGGTGCTAGGCAGGAATTGTCTTGCTGGTCCTCACTTGCCCTGGCAGTCATTGCAGACAAACAGCAAGACTGGGGCTCTGCTCTTTCCTAGTCTTGCAAACAGCCAATGCAGTTCGTCTCCCTTGTGAGCGCCAAAATGCTAAAATGAAACGTTGCACTGTCACTCCTCCAAGGAAGGTGCTAGGCAGGAATTGTCTTGCTGGTCCTCACTTGCCCTGGCAGTCATTGCAGATAAACAGCAAGACTCGGGCTCTGCTCTTTCCTAGCCTTGCAAACAGGCACTCTGCTTTTTCTCACTCTCGCACTCCAAAAAGCAAAATGAAACGTTGCACTCTCTCTCCTCCAAGGAAGGTGCTAGGCAGGAATTGTCTTGCTGGTCCTCACTTACCCTGGCAGTCATTCCAGATAAACAGCAAGACTGGGGCTCTGCTCTTTCCTAGCCTTGCAAACAGGCAGTCTGCTTTTTCTCACTCTCGCACTCCAAAAAGCAAAATGAAACGTTGCACTCTCTCTCCTCCAAGGAAGGTGCTAGGCAGGAATTGTCTTGCTGGTCCTCACTTGCCCTGGCAGTCATTGCAGATAAACAGCAAGACTGGGGCTCTGCTCTTTCCTAGCCTTGCAAACAGCCAAAGCAGTTTGTCTCCCTCGTAGAGCGCCAAAATGCTAAAATGAAATGTTGCACTCTCTCTCCTCCAAGGAAGGTGCTAGGCAGGAATTGTCTTGCTGGTACTCACTTGCCCTGGCAGTCATTGCAGACAAACAGCAAGACTGAGGCTCTGCTCTTTCCTAGCCTTGTAAACAGCCAAATCAGTTTGTCTCTCTCGTGAGCGCCAAAATGCTAAAATGAAACGTTGCACCCTCTCTCCTCCAAGGAAGGTGCTAGGCAGGAATTGTCTTGCTGGTCCTCACTTGCCCTGGCAGTCATTGCAGATAAACAGCAAGACTGGGGCTCTGCTCTTTCCTAGCCTTGCAAACAGGCACTCTGCTTTTTCTCACTCTCGCACTCCAAAAAGCAAAATGAAACGTTGCACTCTCTCTCCTCCAAGGAAGGTGCTAGGCAGGAATTGTCTTGCTGGTCCTCACTTGCCCTGGCAGTCATTGCAGACAAACAGCAAGACTGGGGCTCTGCTCTTTCCTAGCCTTACAAACAGCCAAAGCAGTTTGTCTCCCTCGTGAGCGCCAAAATGCTAAAATGAAACGTTGCACTCTCTCTCCTCCAAGGAAGGTGCTAGGCAGGAATTGTCTTGCTGGTCCTCACTTGCCCTGGCAGTCATTGCAGATAAACAGCAAGACTGGGGCTCTGCTCTTTCCTAGCCTTGCAAACAGCCAAAGCAGTTTGTCTCCCTCGTAGAGCGCCAAAATGCTAAAATGAAACGTTGCACTCTCTCTCCTCCAAGGAAGGTGCTAGGCAGGAATTGTCCTGCTGGTCCTCATTTGCCCTGGCAGTCATTGCAGACAAACAGCAAGACTGGGGCTCTGCTCTTTCCTAGCCTTGTAAACAGCCAAATCAGTTTGTCTCTCTCGTGAGCGCCAAAATGCTAAAATGAAACGTTGCACCCTCTCTTCTCCAAGGAAGGTGCTAGGCAGGAATTGTCTTGCTGGTCCTCACTTGCCCTGGCAGTCATTGCAGACAAACAGCAAGACTGGGGCTCTGCTCTTTCCTAGCCTTGCAAACAGGCAGTCTGCTTTTTCTCACTCTCGCATTCCAAAAAGCAAAATGAAACGTTGCACTCTCTCTCCTCCAAGGAAGGTGCTAGGCAGGAATTGTCTTGCTGGTCCTCACTTGCCCTGGCAGTCATTGCAGATAAACAGCAAGACTGGGGCTCTGCTCTTTCCTAGCCTTGCAAACAGGCACTCTGCTTTTTCTCACTCTCGCACTCCAAAAAGCAAAATGAAACGTTGCACTCTCTCTCCTCCAAGGAAGGTGCTAGGCAGGAATTGTCTGGCTGGTCCTCACTTGCCCTGGCAGTCATTGCAGATAAACAGCAAGACTCGGGCTCTGCTCTTTCCTAGCCTTGCAAACAGGCAGTCTGCTTTTTCACACTCTCGCACTCCAAAAAGCAAAATGAAACGTTGCACTCTATATACTCCAAGGAAGGTGCTAGGCAGGAATTGTCTTGCTGGTCGTCACTTGCCCTGGCAGTCATTGTAGACAAACAGCAAGACTGGGGCTCTGCTCTTTCCTAGCCTTGCAAACAGGCAGTCTGCTTTTTCTCACTCTCGCACTCCAAAAAGCAAAATGAAACGTTGCACTCTCTCTCCTCCAAGGAAGGTGCTAGGCAGGAATTGTCTTGCTGGTCCTCACTTGCCCTGGCAGTCATTGCAGATAAACAGCAAGACTGGGGCTCTGCTCTTTCCTAGCCTTGCAAACAGGCACTCTGCTTTTTCTCACTCTCGCACTCCAAAAAGCAAAATGAAACGTTGCACTCTATCTCCTCCAAGGAAGGTGCTAGGCAGGAATTGTCTGGCTGGTCCTCACTTGCCCTGGCAGTCATTGCAGATAAACAGCAAGACTGGGGCTCTGCTCTTTCCTAGCCTTGCAAACAGGCACTCTGCTTTTTCTCACTCTCGCACTCCAAAAAGCAAAATGAAACGTTGCACTCTCTCTCCTCCAAGGAAGGTGCTAGGCAGGAATTGTCTGGCTGGTCCTCGCTTGCCCTGGCAGTCATTGCAGATAAACAGCAAGACTGGGGCTCTGCTCTTTCCTAGCCTTGCAAACAGGCACTCTGCTTTTTCTCACTCTCGCACTCCAAAAAGCAAAATGAAACGTTGCACTCTCTCTCCTCCAAGGAAGGTGCTAGGCAGGAATTGTCTTGCTGGTCCTCACTTGCCCTGGCAGTCATTGCAGATAAACAGCAGGACTGGGGCTCTGCTCTTTCCTAGCCTTGCAAACAGGCAGTCTGCTTTTTCACACTCTCGCACTCCAAAAAGCAAAATGAAACGTTGCACTCTCTCTCCTCCAAGGAAGGTGCTAGGCAGGAATTGTCTTGCTGGTCCTCACTTGCCCTGGCAGTCATTGTAGACAAACAGCAAGACTGGGGCTCTGCTCTTTCCTAGCCTTGCAAACAGGCACTCTGCTTTTTCTCACTCTCGCACTCCAAAAAGCAAAATGAAACGTTGCACTCTCTCTCCTCCAAGGAAGGTGCTAGGCAGGAATTGTCTTGCTGGTCCTCACTTGCCCTGGCAGTCATTGCAGATAAACAGCAAGACTGGGGCTCTGCTCTTTCCTAGCCTTGCAAACAGGCACTCTGCTTTTTCTCACTCTCGCACTCCAAAAAGCAAAATGAAACGTTGCACTCTATCTCCTCCAAGGAAGGTGCTAGGCAGGAATTGTCTGGCTGGTCCTCACTTGTCCTGGCAGTCATTGCAGATAAACAGCAAGACTGGGGCTCTGCTCTTTCCTAGCCTTGCAAACAGGCACTCTGCTTTTTCACACTCTCGCACTCCAAAAAGCAAACTGAAACGTTGCACTCTCTCTCCTCCAAGGAAGGTGCTAGGCAGGAATTGTCTTGCTGGTCCTCACTTGCCCTGGCAGTCATTGCAGATAAACAGCAAGACTGGGGCTCTGCTCTTTCCTAGCCTTGCAAACAGCCAAAGCAGTTTTTCTCCCTCGTGATCGCCAAAATGCTAAAATGAAACGTTGCACTCTCTCTCCTCCAAGGAAGGTGCTAGGCAGGAATTGTCTTGCTGGTCCTCACTTGCCCTGGCAGTCATTGCACATAAACAGCAAGACTGGGGCTCTGCTCTTTCCTAGCCTTGCAAACAGCCAAAGCAGTTTGTCTCCCTCGTAGAGCGCCAAAATGCTAAAATGAAACGTTGCACTCTCTCTCCTCCAAGGAAGGTGCTAGGCAGGAATTGTCTTGCTGGTCCTCACTTGCCCTGGTAGTCATTGCAGATAAACAGCAAGACTGGGGCTCTGCTCTTTCCTAGCCTTGCAAACAGGCAGTCTGCTTTTTCTCACTCTCGCACTCCAAAAAGCAAACTGAAACGTTGCACTCTCTCTCCTCCAAGGAAGGTGCTAGGCAGGAATTGTCTTGCTGGTCCTCACTTGCCCTGGCAGTCATTGCAGACAAACAGCAAGACTGGGGCTCTGCTCTTTCCTAGCCTTGCAAACAGCCAAAGCAGTTTGTCTCACTCGTGAGCGCCAAAATGCTAAAATGAAACGTTGCACTCTCTCTCCTCCAAGGAAGGTGCTAGGCAGGAATTGTCTTGCTGGTCCTCACTTGCCCTGGCAGTCATTGCAGACAAACAGCAAGACTGGGGCTCTTCTCTTTCCTAGCCTTGCAAACAGCCAAAGCAGTTTGTCTCCCTCGTGATCGCCAAAATGCTAAAATGAAACGTTACACTCTCTCTCCTCCAAGGAAGGTGCTAGGCAGGAATTGTCTTGCTGGTCCTCACTTGCCCTGGCAGTCATTGCAGATAAACAGCAAGACTGGGGCTCTGCTCTTTCCTAGCCTTGCAAACAGGCACTCTGCTTTTTCTCACTCTCGCACTCCAAAAAGCAAAATGAAACGTTGCACTCTATCTCCTCCAAGGAAGGTGCCAGGCAGGAATTGTCTGGCTGGTCCTCACTTGTCCTGGCAGTCATTGCAGATAAACAGCAAGACTGGGGCTCTGCTCTTTCCTAGCCTTGCAAACAGGCACTCTGCTTTTTCACACTCTCGCACTCCAAAAAGCAAACTGAAACGTTGCACTCTCTCTACTCCAAGGAAGGTGCTAGGCAGGAATTGTCTTGCTGGTCCTCACTTGCCCTGGCAGTCATTGCAGACAAACAGCAAGACTGGGGCTCTGCTCTTTCCTAGCCTTACAAACAGCCAAAGCAGTTTGTCTCCCTCGTGAGCGCCAAAATGCTAAAATGAAACGTTGCACTCTCTCTCCTCCAAGGAAGGTGCTAGGCAGGAATTGTCTTGCTGGTCCTCACTTGCCCTGGCAGTCATTGCAGATAAACAGCAAGACTGGGGCTCTGCTCTTTCCTAGCCTTGCAAACAGGCACTCTGCTTTTTCACACTCTCGCACTCCAAAAAGCAAACTGAAACGTTGCACTCTCTCTACTCCAACGAAGGTGCTAGGCAGGAATTGTCTTGCTGGTCCTCAGTTGCCCTGGCAGTCATTGCAGATAAACAGCAAGACTGGGGCTCTGCTCTTTCCTAGCCTTGCAAACAGCCAAAGCAGTTTGTCTCCCTCGTAGAGCGCCAAAATGCTAAAATGAAACGTTGCACTCTCTCTCCTCCAAGGAAGGTGCTAGGCAGGAATTGTCTGGCTGGTCCTCACTTGCCCTGGCAGTCATTGCAGATAAACAGCAAGACTGGGGCTCTGCTCTTTCCTAGCCTTGCAAACAGGCACTCTGCTTTTTCTCACTCTCGCAGTCCAAAAAGCAAAATGAAACGTTGCACTCTCTCTCCTCCAAGGAAGGTGCTAGGCAGGAATTGTCTTGCTGGTCCTCACTTGCCCTGAAGTCATTGCAGACAAACAGCAAGACTGGGGCTATGCCCTTTCCTAGCCTTGCAAACAGGCACTCTGCTTCTTCTCACTCTCGCACTCCAAAAAGCAAAATGAAACGTTGCACTCTCTCTCCTCCAAGGAAGGTGCTAGGCAGGAATTGTCTGGCTGGTCCTCACTTGCCGTGGCAGTCATTGCAGATAAACAGCAAGACTGGGGCTCTGCTCTTTCCTAGCCTTGCAAACAGTCAGTCTGCTTTTTCTCACTCTCGCACTCCAAAAAGCAAAATGAAACGTTGCACTCTCTCTCCTCCAAGGAAGGTGCTAGGCAGGAATTGTCTTGCTGGTCCTCACTTGCCCTGGCAGTCATTGCAGATAAACAGCAAGACTGGGGCTCTGCTCTTTCCTAGCCTTGCAAACAGGCACTCTGCTTTTTCACACTCTCGCACTCCAAAAAGCAAACTGAAACGTTGCACTCTCTCTACTCCAAGGAAGGTGCTAGGCAGGAATTGTCTTGCTGGTCCTCACTTGCCCTGGCAGTCATTGCAGATAAACAGCAAGACTCGGGCTCTGCTCTTTCCTAGCCTTACAAACAGCCAAAGCAGTTTGTCTCCCTCGTGAGCGCCAAAATGCTAAAATGAAACGTTGCACTCTCTCTCCTCCAAGGAAGGTGCTAGGCAGGAATTGTCTTGCTGGTCCTCACTTGCCCTGGCAGTCATTGCAGATAAACAGCAAGACTGGGGCTCTGCTCTTTCCTAGCCTTGCAAACAGGCACTCTGCTTTTTCACACTCTCGCACTCCAAAAAGCAAACTGAAACGTTGCACTCTCTCTACTCCAAGGAAGGTGCTAGGCAGGAATTGTCTTGCTGGTCCTCAGTTGCCCTGGCAGTCATTGCAGATAAACAGCAAGACTGGGGCTCTGCTCTTTCCTAGCCTTGCAAACAGCCAAAGCAGTTTGTCTCCCTCGTAGAGCGCCAAAATGCTAAAATGAAACGTTGCACTCTCTCTCCTCCAAGGAAGGTGCTAGGCAGGAATTGTCTTGCTAGTCCTCACTTGCCCTGGCAGTCATTGCACATAAACAGCAAGACTGGGGCTCTGCTCTTTCCTAGCCTTGCAAACAGCCAAAGCAGTTTGTCTCCCTCGTAGAGGGCCAAAATGCTAAAATGAAACGTTGCACTCTCTCTCCTCCAAGGAAGGTGCTAGGCAGGAATTGTCTTGCTGGTCCTCACTTGCCCTGGCAGTCATTGCAGATAAACAGCAAGACTGGGGCTCTGCTCTTTCCTAGCCTTGCAAACAGGCAGTCTGCTTTTTCTCACTCTCGCACTCCAAAAAGCAAAATGAAACGTTGCACTCTCTCTCCTCCAAGGAAGGTGCTAGGCAGGAATTGTCTGGCTGGTCCTCACTTGCCCTGGCAGTCATTGCAGATAAACAGCAAGACTGGGGCTCTGCTCTTTCCTAGCCTTGCAAACAGGCACTCTTCTTTTTCTCACTCTCGCACTCCAAAAAGCAAACTGAAACGTTGCACTCTCTCTCCTCCAAGGAAGGTGCTAGGCAGGAATTGTCTTGCTGGTCCTCACTTGCCCTGGCAGTCATTGCAGACAAACAGCAAGACTGGGGCTCTGCTCTTTCCTAGCCTTGCAAACAGGCAGTCTGCTTTTTCTCACTCTCGCACTCCAAAAAGCAAAATGAAACGTTGCACTCTCTCTCTTCCAAGGAAGGTGCTAGGCAGGAATTGTCTTGCTGGTCCTCACTTGCCCTGGCAGTCATTGCAGACAAACAGCAAGACTGGGGCTCTGCTCTTTCCTAGCCTTGCAAACAGCCAAAGCAGTATTTCTCCCTCGTGAGCGCCAAAATGCTAAAATGAAACGTTGCACTCTCTCTCCTCCAAGGAAGGTGCTAGGCAGGAATTGTCTTGCTGGTCCTCACTTGCCCTGGCAGTCATTGCAGACAAACAGCAAGACTGGGGCTCTTCTCTTTCCTAGCCTTGCAAACAGCCAAAGCAGTTGGTCTCCCTCGTGATCGCCAAAATGCTAAAATGAAACGTTGCACTCTCTCTCCTCCAAGGAAGGTGCTAGGCAGGAATTGTCTTGCTGGTCCTCACTTGCCCTGGCAGTCATTGCACATAAACAGCAAGACTGGGGCTCTGCTCTTTCCTAGCCTTGCAAACAGCCAAAGCAGTTTGTCTCCCTCGTAGAGCACCAAAATGCTAAAATGAAACGTTGCACTCTCTCTCCTCCAAGGAAGGTGCTAGGCAGGAATTGTCTGGCTGGTCCTCACTTGCCCTGGCAGTCATTGCAGATAAACAGCAAGACTGGGGCTCTGCTCTTTCCTAGCCTTGCAAACAGCCAAAGCAGTTTGTCTCCCTCGTGAGCGCCAAAATGCTAAAATGAAACGTTGCACTCTCTCTCCTCCAAGGAAGGTGCTAGGCAGGAATTGTCTTGCTGGTCCTCACTTGCCCTGGCAGTCATTGCAGATAAACAGCAAGACTGGGGCTCTGCTCTTTCCTAGCCTTGCAAACAGGCACTCTGCTTTTTCTCACTCTCGCACTCCAAAAAGCAAAATGAAACATTGCACTCTCTCTCCTCCAAGGAAGGTGCTAGGCAGGAATTGTCTTGCTGGTCCTCACTTGCCCTGAAGTCATTGCAGACAAACAGCAAGACTGGGGCTATGCCCTTTCCTAGCCTTGCAAACAGGCACTCTGCTTCTTCTCACTCTCGCACTCCAAAAAGCAAAATGAAACGTTGCACTCTCTCTCCTCCAAGGAAGGTGCTAGGCAGGAATTGTCTGGCTGGTCCTCACTTGCCGTGGCAGTCATTGCAGATAAACAGCAAGACTGGGGCTCTGCTCTTTCCTAGCCTTGCAAACAGTCAGTCTGCTTTTTCTCACTCTCGCACTCCAAAAAGCAAAATGAAACGTTGCACTCTCTCTCCTCCAAGGAAGGTGCTAGGCAGGAATTGTCTTGCTGGTCCTCACTTGCCCTGGCAGTCATTGCAGATAAACAGCAAGACTGGGGCTCTGCTCTTTCCTAGCCTTGCAAACAGGCACTCTGCTTTTTCTCACTCTCGCACTCCAAAAAGCAAAATGAAACGTTGCACTCTATCTCCTCCAAGGAAGGTGCTAGGCAGGAATTGTCTTGCTGGTCCTCACTTGCCCTGGCAGTCATTGCAGATAAACAGCAAGACTGGGGCTCTGCTCTTTCCTAGCCTTGCAAACAGCCAAAGCAGTTTGTCTCCCTCGTGATCGCCAAAATGCTAAAATGAAACGTTGCACTCTCTCTCCTCCAAGGAAGGTGCTAGGCAGGAATTGTCTTGCTGGTTCTCACTTGCCCTGGCAGTCATTGTAGATAAACAGCAAGACTGGGGCTCTGCTCTTTCCTAGCCTTGCAAACAGGCACTCTGCTTTTTCTCACTCTCGCACTCCAAAAAGCTAAAATGAAACGTTGCACTCTCTCTCCTCCAAGGAAGGTGCTAGGCAGGAATTGTCTTGCTGGTCCTCACTTGCCCTGGCAGTCATTGCAGATAAACAGCAAGACTGGGGCTCTGCTCTTTCCTAGCCTTGCAAACAGGCACTCTGCTTTTTCTCACTCTCGCACTCCAAAAAGCAAAATGAAACGTTGCACTCTCTCTCCTCCAAGGAAGGTGCTAGGCAGGAATTGTCTTGCTGGTCCTCACTTGCCCTGGCAGTCATTGCAGATAAACAGCAAGACTGGGGCTCTGCTCTTTCCTAGCCTTGCAAACAGGCACTCTGCTTTTTCTCACTCTCGCACTCCAAAAAGCAAAGTGAAACGTTGCACTCTCTCTCCTCCAAGGAAGGTGCTAGGCAGGAATTGTCTTACTGATCCTCACTTGCCCTGGCAGTCATTGCAGATAAACAGCAAGACTGGGGCTCTGCTCTTTCCTAGCCTTGCAAACAGGCACTCTGCTTTTTCTCACTCTCGCACTCCAAAAAGCAAAATGAAACGTTGCACTCTCTCTCCTCCAAGGAAGGTGCTAGGCAGGAATTGTCTTGCTGGTCCTCACTTGCCACGGCAGTCATTGCAGATAAACAGCAAGACTGGGGCTCTGCTCTTTCCTAGCCTTGCAAACAGCCAAAGCAGTTTGTCTCCCTCGTGAGGACCAAAATGCTAAAATGAAACGTTGCAATCTCTCTCCTCCAAGGAAGGTGCTAGGCAGGAATTGTCTTGCTGGTCCTCACTTGCCCTGGCAGTCATTGCAGACAAACAGCAAGACTGGGGCTCTGCTCTTTCCTAGCCTTGCAAACAGCCAATGCAGTTCGTCTCCCTCGTTAGCGCCAAAATGCTAAAATGAAACGATGCTCTCTCTCTCCTCCAAGGAAGGTGCTAGGCAGGAATTGTCTTGCTGGTCCTCACTTGCCCTGGCAGTCATTGCAGACAAACAGCAAGACTGGGGCTCTGCTCTTTCCTGGCCTTGCAAACAGCCAAAGCAGTTTGTCTCCCTCGTTAGCGCCAAAATGCTAAAATGAAACGTTGCACTCTCTCTCCTCCAAGGAAGGTGCTAGGCAGGAATTGTCTTGCTGGTCCTCACTTGCCCTGGCAGTCATTGCAGACAAACAGCAAGACTGGGGCTCTGCTCTTTCCTAGCCTTGCAAACAGCCAATGCAGTTTGTCTCGCTCGTGAGCGCCAAAATGCTAAAATGAAACGTTGCACTCTCTCTCCTCCAAGGAAGGTGCTAGGCAGGAATTGTCTTGCTGGTCCTCACTTGCCCTGGCAGTCATTGCAGACAAACAGCAAGACTGGGGCTCTGCTCTTTCCTAGTCTTGCAAACAGCCAATGCAGTTCGTCTCCCTTGTGAGCGCCAAAATGCTAAAATGAAACGTTGCACTGTCACTCCTCCAAGGAAGGTGCTAGGCAGGAATTGTCTTGCTGGTCCTCACTTGCCCTGGCAGTCATTGCAGATAAACAGCAAGACTCGGGCTCTGCTCTTTCCTAGCCTTGCAAACAGGCACTCTGCTTTTTCTCACTCTCGCACTCCAAAAAGCAAAATGAAACGTTGCACTCTCTCTCCTCCAAGGAAGGTGCTAGGCAGGAATTGTCTTGCTGGTCCTCACTTGCCCTGGCAGTCATTGCAGATAAACAGCAAGACTGGGGCTCTGCTCTTTCCTAGCCTTGCAAACAGGCAGTCTGCTTTTTCTCACTCTCGCACTCCAAAAAGCAAAATGAAACGTTGCACTCTCTCTCCTCCAAGGAAGGTGCTAGGCAGGAATTGTCTTGCTGGTCCTCACTTGCCCTGGCAGTCATTGCAGATAAACAGCAAGACTGGGGCTCTGCTCTTTCCTAGCCTTGCAAACAGCCAAAGCAGTTTGTCTCCCTCGTAGAGCGCCAAAATGCTAAAATGAAACGTTGCACTCTCTCTCCTCCAAGGAAGGTGCTAGGCAGGAATTGTCTTGCTGGTACTCACTTGCCCTGGCAGTCATTGCAGACAAACAGCAAGACTGAGGCTCTGCTCTTTCCTAGACTTGTAAACAGCCAAATCAGTTTGTCTCTCTCGTGAGCGCCAAAATGCTAAAATGAAACGTTGCACTCTCTCTCCTCCAAGGAAGGTGCTAGGCAGGAATTGTCTTGCTGGTCCTCACTTGCCCTGGCAGTCATTGCAGATAAACAGCAAGACTGGGGCTCTGCTCTTTCCTAGCCTTGCAAACAGGCAGTCTGCTTTTTCTCACTCTCGCACTCCAAAAAGCAAAATGAAACGTTGCACTCTCTCTCCTCCAAGGAAGGTGCTAGGCAGGAATTGTCTGGCTGGTCCTCACTTGCCCTGGCAGTCATTGCAGATAAACAGCAAGACTGGGGCTCTGCTCTTTCCTAGCCTTGCAAACAGGCACTCTGCTTTTTCTCACTCTCGCACTCCAAAAAGCAAAATGAAACGTTGCACTCTATATACTCCAAGGAAGGTGCTAGGCAGGAATTGTCTTGCTGGTCCTCACTTGCCCTGGCAGTCATTGTAGACAAACAGCAAGACTGGGGCTCTGCTCTTTCCTAGCCTTGCAAACAGGCAGTCTGCTTTTTCTCACTCTCGCACTCCAAAAATCAAAATGAAACGTTGCACTCTCTCTCCTCCAAGGAAGGTGCTAGGCAGGAATTGTCTTGCTGGTCCTCACTTGCCCTGGCAGTCATTGCACATAAACAGCAAGACTGGGGCTCTGCTCTTTCCTAGCCTTGCAAACAGCCAAAGCAGTTCGTCTCCCTCGTAGAGCGCCAAAATGCTAAAATGAAACGTTGCACTCTCTCTCCTCCAAGGAAGGTGCTAGGCAGGAATTGTCTTGCTGGTCCTCACTTGCCCTGGCAGTCATTGCAGATAAACAGCAAGACTGGGGCTCTGCTCTTTCCTAGCCTTGCAAACAGGCACTCTGCTTTTTCTCACTCTCGCACTCCAAAAAGCAAAATGAAACGTTGCACTCTCTCTCCTCCAAGGAAGGTGCTAGGCAGGAATTGTCTTGCTGGTCCTCACTTGCCCTGGCAGTCATTGCAGATAAACAGCAAGACTGGGGCTCTGCTCTTTCCTAGCCTTGCAAACAGGCACTCTGCTTTTTCTCACTCTCGCACTCCAAAAAGCAAAGTGAAACGTTGCACTCTCTCTCCTCCAAGGAAGGTGCTAGGCAGGAATTGTCTTACTGATCCTCACTTGCCCTGGCAGTCATTGCAGATAAACAGCAAGACTGGGGCTCTGCTCTTTCCTAGCCTTGCAAACAGGCACTCTGCTTTTTCTCACTCTCGCACTCCAAAAAGCAAAATGAAACGTTGCACTCTCTCTCCTCCAAGGAAGGTGCTAGGCAGGAATTGTCTTGCTGGTCCTCACTTGCCACGGCAGTCATTGCAGATAAACAGCAAGACTGGGGCTCTGCTCTTTCCTAGCCTTGCAAACAGCCAAAGCAGTTTGTCTCCCTCGTGAGGACCAAAATGCTAAAATGAAACGTTGCACTCTCTCTCCTCCAAGGAAGGTGCTAGGCAGGAATTGTCTTGCTGGTCCTCACTTGCCCTGGCAGTCATTGCAGACAAACAGCAAGACTGGGGCTCTGCTCTTTCCTAGCCTTGCAAACAGCCAATGCAGTTCGTCTCCCTCGTTAGCGCCAAAATGCTAAAATGAAACGATGCTCTCTCTCTCCTCCAAGGAAGGTGCTAGGCAGGAATTGTCTTGCTGGTCCTCACTTGCCCTGGCAGTCATTGCATATAAACAGCAAGACTGGGGCTCTGCTCTTTCCTAGCCTTGCAAACAGGCACTCTGCTTTTTCACACTCTCGCACTCCAAAAAGCAAACTGAAACGTTGCACTCTCTCTACTCCAACGAAGGTGCTAGGCAGGAATTGTCTTGCTGGTCCTCAGTTGCCCTGGCAGTCATTGCAGATAAACAGCAAGACTGGGGCTCTGCTCTTTCCTAGCCTTGCAAACAGCCAAAGCAGTTTGTCTCCCTCGTAGAGCGCCAAAATGCTAAAATGAAACGTTGCACTCTCTCTCCTCCAAGGAAGGTGCTAGGCAGGAATTGTCTGGCTGGTCCTCACTTGCCCTGGCAGTCATTGCACATAAACAGCAAGACTGGGGCTCTGCTCTTTCCTAGCCTTGCAAACAGCCAAAGCAGTTTGTCTCCCTCGTAGAGGGCCAAAATGCTAAAATGAAACGTTGCACTCTCTCTCCTCCAAGGAAGGTGCTAGGCAGGAATTGTCTGGCTGGTCCTCACTTGCCCTGGCAGTCATTGCAGATAAACAGCAAGACTGGGGCTCTGCTCTTTCCTAGCCTTGCAAACAGGCACTCTGCTTTTTCTCACTCTCGCACTCCAAAAAGCAAAATGAAACGTTGCACTCTCTCTCCTCCAAGGAAGGTGCTAGGCAGGAATTGTCTTGCTGGTCCTCACTTGCCCTGAAGTCATTGCAGACAAACAGCAAGACTGGGGCTATGCCCTTTCCTAGCCTTGCAAACAGGCACTCTGCTTCTTCTCACTCTCGCACTCCAAAAAGCAAAATGAAACGTTGCACTCTCTCTCCTCCAAGGAAGGTGCTAGGCAGGAATTGTCTGGCTGGTCCTCACTTGCCGTGGCAGTCATTGCAGATAAACAGCAAGACTGGGGCTCTGCTCTTTCCTAGCCTTGCAAACAGTCAGTCTGCTTTTTCTCACTCTCGCACTCCAAAAAGCAAAATGAAACGTTGCACTCTCTCTCCTCCAAGGAAGGTGCTAGGCAGGAATTGTCTTGCTGGTCCTCACTTGCCCTGGCAGTCATTGCAGATAAACAGCAAGACTGGGGCTCTGCTCTTTCCTAGCCTTGCAAACAGGCACTCTGCTTTTTCACACTCTCGCACTCCAAAAAGCAAACTGAAACGTTGCACTCTCTCTACTCCAAGGAAGGTGCTAGGCAGGAATTGTCTTGCTGGTCCTCACTTGCCCTGGCAGTCATTGCAGACAAACAGCAAGACTGGGGCTCTGCTCTTTCCTAGCCTTACAAACAGCCAAAGCAGTTTGTCTCCCTCGTGAGCGCCAAAATGCTAAAATGAAACGTTGCACTCTCTCTCCTCCAAGGAAGGTGCTAGGCAGGAATTGTCTTGCTGGTCCTCACTTGCCCTGGCAGTCATTGCAGATAAACAGCAAGACTGGGGCTCTGCTCTTTCCTAGCCTGGCAAACAGGCAGTCTGCTTTTTCTCACTCTCGCACTCCAAAAAGCAAAATGAAACGTTGCACTCTCTCTCCTCCAAGGAAGGTGCTAGGCAGGAATTGTCTGGCTGGTCCTCACTTGCCCTGGCAGTCATTGCAGATAAACAGCAAGACTGGGGCTCTGCTCTTTCCTAGCCTTGCAAACAGGCACTCTTCTTTTTCTCACTCTCGCACTCCAAAAAGCAAACTGAAACGTTGCACTCTCTCTCCTCCAAGGAAGGTGCTAGGCAGGAATTGTCTTGCTGGTCCTCACTTGCCCTGGCAGTCATTGCAGACAAACAGCAAGACTGGGGCTCTGCTCTTTCCTAGCCTTGCAAACAGGCAGTCTGCTTTTTCTCACTCTCGCACTCCAAAAAGCAAAATGAAACGTTGCACTCTCTCTCTTCCAAGGAAGGTGCTAGGCAGGAATTGTCTTGCTGGTCCTCACTTGCCCTGGCAGTCATTGCAGACAAACAGCAAGACTGGGGCTCTGCTCTTTCCTAGCCTTGCAAACAGCCAAAGCAGTATTTCTCCCTCGTGAGCGCCAAAATGCTAAAATGAAACGTTGCACTCTCTCTCCTCCAAGGAAGGTGCTAGGCAGGAATTGTCTTGCTGGTCCTCACTTGCCCTGGCAGTCATTGCAGACAAACAGCAAGACTGGGGCTCTTCTCTTTCCTAGCCTTGCAAACAGCCAAAGCAGTTGGTCTCCCTCGTGATCGCCAAAATGCTAAAATGAAACGTTGCACTCTCTCTCCTCCAAGGAAGGTGCTAGGCAGGAATTGTCTTGCTGGTCCTCACTTGCCCTGGCAGTCATTGCAGATAAACAGCAAGAGTGGGGCTCTGCTCTTTCCTAGCCTTGCAAACAGCCAAAGCAGTTTGTCTCCCTCGTAGAGCACCAAAATGCTAAAATGAAACGTTGCACTCTCTCTCCTCCAAGGAAGGTGCTAGGCAGGAATTGTCTGGCTGGTCCTCACTTGCCCTGGCAGTCATTGCAGATAAACAGCAAGACTGGGGCTCTGCTCTTTCCTAGCCTTGCAAACAGCCAAAGCAGTTTGTCTCCCTCGTGAGCGCCAAAATGCTAAAATGAAACGTTGCACTCTCTCTCCTCCAAGGAAGGTGCTAGGCAGGAATTGTCTGGCTGGTCCTCACTTGCCCTGGCAGTCATTGCAGATAAACAGCAAGACTGGGGCTCTGCTCTTTCCTAGCCTTGCAAACAGGCACTCTGCTTTTTCTCACTCTCGCACTCCAAAAAGCAAAATGAAACGTTGCACTCTATATACTCCAAGGAAGGTGCTAGGCAGGAATTGTCTTGCTGGTCCTCACTTGCCCTGGCAGTCATTGTAGACAAACAGCAAGACTGGGGCTCTGCTCTTTCCTAGCCTTGCAAACAGGCAGTCTGCTTTTTCTCACTCTCGCACTCCAAAAATCAAAATGAAACGTTGCACTCTCTCTCCTCCAAGGAAGGTGCTAGGCAGGAATTGTCTTGCTGGTCCTCACTTGCCCTGGCAGTCATTGCAGATAAACAGCAAGACTGGGGCTCTGCTCTTTCCTAGCCTTGCAAACAGCCAATGCAGTTCGTCTCCCTCGTTAGCGCCAAAATGCTAAAATGAAACGATGCTCTCTCTCTCCTCCAAGGAAGGTGCTAGGCAGGAATTGTCTTGCTGGTCCTCACTTGCCCTGGCAGTCATTGCAGACAAACAGCAAGACTGGGGCTCTGCTCTTTCCTGGCCTTGCAAACAGCCAAAGCAGTTTGTCTCCCTCGTTAGCGCCAAAATGCTAAAATGAAACGTTGCACTCTCTCTCCTCCAAGGAAGGTGCTAGGCAGGAATTGTCTTGCTGGTCCTCACTTGCCCTGGCAGTCATTGCAGACAAACAGCAAGACTGGGGCTCTGCTCTTTCCTAGCCTTGCAAACAGCCAATGCAGTTTGTCTCGCTCGTGAGCGCCAAAATGCTAAAATGAAACGTTGCACTCTCTCTCCTCCAAGGAAGGTGCTAGGCAGGAATTGTCTTGCTGGTCCTCACTTGCCCTGGCAGTCATTGCAGACAAACAGCAAGACTGGGGCTCTGCTCTTTCCTAGTCTTGCAAACAGCCAATGCAGTTCGTCTCCCTTGTGAGCGCCAAAATGCTAAAATGAAACGTTGCACTGTCACTCCTCCAAGGAAGGTGCTAGGCAGGAATTGTCTTGCTGGTCCTCACTTGCCCTGGCAGTCATTGCAGATAAACAGCAAGACTCGGGCTCTGCTCTTTCCTAGCCTTGCAAACAGGCACTCTGCTTTTTCTCACTCTCGCACTCCAAAAAGCAAAATGAAACGTTGCACTCTCTCTCCTCCAAGGAAGGTGCTAGGCAGGAATTGTCTTGCTGGTCCTCACTTGCCCTGGCAGTCATTGCAGATAAACAGCAAGACTGGGGCTCTGCTCTTTCCTAGCCTTGCAAACAGGCAGTCTGCTTTTTCTCACTCTCGCACTCCAAAAAGCAAAATGAAACGTTGCACTCTCTCTCCTCCAAGGAAGGTGCTAGGCAGGAATTGTCTTGCTGGTCCTCACTTGCCCTGGCAGTCATTGCAGATAAACAGCAAGACTGGGGCTCTGCTCTTTCCTAGCCTTGCAAACAGCCAAAGCAGTTTGTCTCCCTCGTAGAGCGCCAAAATGCTAAAATGAAACGTTGCACTCTCTCCCCTCCAAGGAAGGTGCTAGGCAGGAATTGTCTTGCTGGTACTCACTTGCCCTGGCAGTCATTGCAGACAAACAGCAAGACTGAGGCTCTGCTCTTTCCTAGCCTTGTAAACAGCCAAATCAGTTTGTCTCTCTCGTGAGCGCCAAAATGCTAAAATGAAACGTTGCACTCTCTCTCCTCCAAGGAAGGTGCTAGGCAGGAATTGTCTTGCTGGTCCTCACTTGCCCTGGCAGTCATTGCAGATAAACAGCAAGACTGGGGCTCTGCTCTTTCCTAGCCTTGCAAACAGGCAGTCTGCTTTTTCTCACTCTCGCACTCCAAAAAGCAAAATGAAACGTTGCACTCTCTCTCCTCCAAGGAAGGTGCTAGGCAGGAATTGTCTGGCTGGTCCTCACTTGCCCTGGCAGTCATTGCAGATAAACAGCAAGACTGGGGCTCTGCTCTTTCCTAGCCTTGCAAACAGGCACTCTGCTTTTTCTCACTCTCGCACTCCAAAAAGCAAAATGAAACGTTGCACTCTATATACTCCAAGGAAGGTGCTAGGCAGGAATTGTCTTGCTGGTCCTCACTTGCCCTGGCAGTCATTGTAGACAAACAGCAAGACTGGGGCTCTGCTCTTTCCTAGCCTTGCAAACAGGCAGTCTGCTTTTTCTCACTCTCGCACTCCAAAAATCAAAATGAAACGTTGCACTCTCTCTCCTCCAAGGAAGGTGCTAGGCAGGAATTGTCTTGCTGGTCCTCACTTGCCCTGGCAGTCATTGCACATAAACAGCAAGACTGGGGCTCTGCTCTTTCCTAGCCTTGCAAACAGCCAAAGCAGTTCGTCTCCCTCGTAGAGCGCCAAAATGCTAAAATGAAACGTTGCACTCTCTCTCCTCCAAGGAAGGTGCTAGGCAGGAATTGTCTTGCTGGTCCTCACTTGCCCTGGCAGTCATTGCAGATAAACAGCAAGACTGGGGCTCTGCTCTTTCCTAGCCTTGCAAACAGGCACTCTGCTTTTTCTCACTCTCGCACTCCAAAAAGCAAAATGAAACGTTGCACTCTCTCTCCTCCAAGGAAGGTGCTAGGCAGGAATTGTCTTGCTGGTCCTCACTTGCCCTGGCAGTCATTGCAGATAAACAGCAAGACTGGGGCTCTGCTCTTTCCTAGCCTTGCAAACAGGCACTCTGCTTTTTCTCACTCTCGCACTCCAAAAAGCAAAGTGAAACGTTGCACTCTCTCTCCTCCAAGGAAGGTGCTAGGCAGGAATTGTCTTACTGATCCTCACTTGCCCTGGCAGTCATTGCAGATAAACAGCAAGACTGGGGCTCTGCTCTTTCCTAGCCTTGCAAACAGGCACTCTGCTTTTTCTCACTCTCGCACTCCAAAAAGCAAAATGAAACGTTGCACTCTCTCTCCTCCAAGGAAGGTGCTAGGCAGGAATTGTCTTGCTGGTCCTCACTTGCCACGGCAGTCATTGCAGATAAACAGCAAGACTGGGGCTCTGCTCTTTCCTAGCCTTGCAAACAGCCAAAGCAGTTTGTCTCCCTCGTGAGGACCAAAATGCTAAAATGAAACGTTGCACTCTCTCTCCTCCAAGGAAGGTGCTAGGCAGGAATTGTCTTGCTGGTCCTCACTTGCCCTGGCAGTCATTGCAGACAAACAGCAAGACTGGGGCTCTGCTCTTTCCTAGCCTTGCAAACAGCCAATGCAGTTCGTCTCCCTCGTTAGCGCCAAAATGCTAAAATGAAACGATGCTCTCTCTCTCCTCCAAGGAAGGTGCTAGGCAGGAATTGTCTTGCTGGTCCTCACTTGCCCTGGCAGTCATTGCATATAAACAGCAAGACTGGGGCTCTGCTCTTTCCTAGCCTTGCAAACAGGCACTCTGCTTTTTCACACTCTCGCACTCCAAAAAGCAAACTGAAACGTTGCACTCTCTCTACTCCAACGAAGGTGCTAGGCAGGAATTGTCTTGCTGGTCCTCAGTTGCCCTGGCAGTCATTGCAGATAAACAGCAAGACTGGGGCTCTGCTCTTTCCTAGCCTTGCAAACAGCCAAAGCAGTTTGTCTCCCTCGTAGAGCGCCAAAATGCTAAAATGAAACGTTGCACTCTCTCTCCTCCAAGGAAGGTGCTAGGCAGGAATTGTCTGGCTGGTCCTCACTTGCCCTGGCAGTCATTGCACATAAACAGCAAGACTGGGGCTCTGCTCTTTCCTAGCCTTGCAAACAGCCAAAGCAGTTTGTCTCCCTCGTAGAGGGCCAAAATGCTAAAATGAAACGTTGCACTCTCTCTCCTCCAAGGAAGGTGCTAGGCAGGAATTGTCTGGCTGGTCCTCACTTGCCCTGGCAGTCATTGCAGATAAACAGCAAGACTGGGGCTCTGCTCTTTCCTAGCCTTGCAAACAGGCACTCTGCTTTTTCTCACTCTCGCACTCCAAAAAGCAAAATGAAACGTTGCACTCTCTCTCCTCCAAGGAAGGTGCTAGGCAGGAATTGTCTTGCTGGTCCTCACTTGCCCTGAAGTCATTGCAGACAAACAGCAAGACTGGGGCTATGCCCTTTCCTAGCCTTGCAAACAGGCACTCTGCTTCTTCTCACTCTCGCACTCCAAAAAGCAAAATGAAACGTTGCACTCTCTCTCCTCCAAGGAAGGTGCTAGGCAGGAATTGTCTGGCTGGTCCTCACTTGCCGTGGCAGTCATTGCAGATAAACAGCAAGACTGGGGCTCTGCTCTTTCCTAGCCTTGCAAACAGTCAGTCTGCTTTTTCTCACTCTCGCACTCCAAAAAGCAAAATGAAACGTTGCACTCTCTCTCCTCCAAGGAAGGTGCTAGGCAGGAATTGTCTTGCTGGTCCTCACTTGCCCTGGCAGTCATTGCAGATAAACAGCAAGACTGGGGCTCTGCTCTTTCCTAGCCTTGCAAACAGGCACTCTGCTTTTTCACACTCTCGCACTCCAAAAAGCAAACTGAAACGTTGCACTCTCTCTACTCCAAGGAAGGTGCTAGGCAGGAATTGTCTTGCTGGTCCTCACTTGCCCTGGCAGTCATTGCAGACAAACAGCAAGACTGGGGCTCTGCTCTTTCCTAGCCTTGCAAACAGGCAGTCTGCTTTTTCTCACTCTCGCACTCCAAAAAGCAAAATGAAACGTTGCACTCTCTCTCTTCCAAGGAAGGTGCTAGGCAGGAATTGTCTTGCTGGTCCTCACTTGCCCTGGCAGTCATTGCAGACAAACAGCAAGACTGGGGCTCTGCTCTTTCCTAGCCTTGCAAACAGCCAAAGCAGTATTTCTCCCTCGTGAGCGCCAAAATGCTAAAATGAAACGTTGCACTCTCTCTCCTCCAAGGAAGGTGCTAGGCAGGAATTGTCTTGCTGGTCCTCACTTGCCCTGGCAGTCATTGCAGACAAACAGCAAGACTGGGGCTCTTCTCTTTCCTAGCCTTGCAAACAGCCAAAGCAGTTGGTCTCCCTCGTGATCGCCAAAATGCTAAAATGAAACGTTGCACTCTCTCTCCTCCAAGGAAGGTGCTAGGCAGGAATTGTCTTGCTGGTCCTCACTTGCCCTGGCAGTCATTGCAGATAAACAGCAAGAGTGGGGCTCTGCTCTTTCCTAGCCTTGCAAACAGCCAAAGCAGTTTGTCTCCCTCGTAGAGCACCAAAATGCTAAAATGAAACGTTGCACTCTCTCTCCTCCAAGGAAGGTGCTAGGCAGGAATTGTCTGGCTGGTCCTCACTTGCCCTGGCAGTCATTGCAGATAAACAGCAAGACTGGGGCTCTGCTCTTTCCTAGCCTTGCAAACAGCCAAAGCAGTTTGTCTCCCTCGTGAGCGCCAAAATGCTAAAATGAAACGTTGCACTCTCTCTCCTCCAAGGAAGGTGCTAGGCAGGAATTGTCTGGCTGGTCCTCACTTGCCCTGGCAGTCATTGCAGATAAACAGCAAGACTGGGGCTCTGCTCTTTCCTAGCCTTGCAAACAGGCACTCTGCTTTTTCTCACTCTCGCACTCCAAAAAGCAAAATGAAACGTTGCACTCTATATACTCCAAGGAAGGTGCTAGGCAGGAATTGTCTTGCTGGTCCTCACTTGCCCTGGCAGTCATTGTAGACAAACAGCAAGACTGGGGCTCTGCTCTTTCCTAGCCTTGCAAACAGGCAGTCTGCTTTTTCTCACTCTCGCACTCCAAAAATCAAAATGAAACGTTGCACTCTCTCTCCTCCAAGGAAGGTGCTAGGCAGGAATTGTCTTGCTGGTCCTCACTTGCCCTGGCAGTCATTGCAGATAAACAGCAAGACTGGGGCTCTGCTCTTTCCTAGCCTTGCAAACAGGCACTCTGCTTTTTCTCACTCTCGCACTCCAAAAAGCAAAATGAAACGTTGCACTCTCTCTCCTCCAAGGAAGGTGCTAGGCAGGAATTGTCTTGCTGGTCCTCACTTGCCCTGGCAGTCATTGCAGATAAACAGCAAGACTGGGGCTCTGCTCTTTCCTAGCCTTGCAAACAGGCACTCTGCTTTTTCTCACTCTCGCACTCCAAAAAGCAAAGTGAAACGTTGCACTCTCTCTCCTCCAAGGAAGGTGCTAGGCAGGAATTGTCTAGCTGGTCCTCACTTGCCCTGGCAGTCATTGCAGATAAACAGCAAGACTGGGGCTCTGCTCTTTCCTAGCCTTGCAAACAGGCACTCTGCTTTTTCTCACTCTCGCACTCCAAAAAGCAAAATGAAACGTTGCACTCTCTCTCCTCCAAGGAAGGTGCTAGGCAGGAATTGTCTTGCTGGTCCTCACTTGCCACGGCAGTCATTGCAGATAAACAGCAAGACTGGGGCTCTGCTCTTTCCTAGCCTTGCAAACAGCCAAAGCAGTTTGTCTCCCTCGTGAGGACCAAAATGCTAAAATGAAACGTTGCAATCTCTCTCCTCCAAGGAAGGTGCTAGGCAGGAATTGTCTTGCTGGTCCTCACTTGCCCTGGCAGTCATTGCAGACAAACAGCAAGACTGGGGCTCTGCTCTTTCCTAGCCTTGCAAACAGCCAATGCAGTTCGTCTCCCTCGTTAGCGCCAAAATGCTAAAATGAAACGATGCTCTCTCTCTCCTCCAAGGAAGGTGCTAGGCAGGAATTGTCTTGCTGGTCCTCACTTGCCCTGGCAGTCATTGCAGACAAACAGCAAGACTGGGGCTCTGCTCTTTCCTGGCCTTGCAAACAGCCAAAGCAGTTTGTCTCCCTCGTGAGCGCCAAAATGCTAAAATGAAACGTTGCACTCTCTCTCCTCCAAGGAAGGTGCTAGGCAGGAATTGTCTTGCTGGTCCTCACTTGCCCTGGCAGTCATTGCAGACAAACAGCAAGACTGGGGCTCTGCTCTTTCCTAGCCTTGCAAACAGCCAATGCAGTTTGTCTCGCTCGTGAGCGCCAAAATGCTAAAATGAAACGTTGCACTCTCTCTCCTCCAAGGAAGGTGCTAGGCAGGAATTGTCTTGCTGGTCCTCACTTGCCCTGGCAGTCATTGCAGACAAACAGCAAGACTGGGGCTCTGCTCTTTCCTAGTCTTGCAAACAGCCAATGCAGTTCGTCTCCCTTGTGAGCGCCAAAATGCTAAAATGAAACGTTGCACTGTCACTCCTCCAAGGAAGGTGCTAGGCAGGAATTGTCTTGCTGGTCCTCACTTGCCCTGGCAGTCATTGCAGATAAACAGCAAGACTGGGGCTCTGCTCTTTCCTAGCCTTGCAAACAGGCAGTCTGCTTTTTCTCACTCTCGCACTCCAAAAAGCAAAATGAAACGTTGCACTCTCTCTCCTCCAAGGAAGGTGCTAGGCAGGAATTGTCTTGCTGGTCCTCACTTGCCCTGGCAGTCATTGCAGATAAACAGCAAGACTGGGGCTCTGCTCTTTCCTAGCCTTGCAAACAGCCAAAGCAGTTTGTCTCCCTCGTAGAGCGCCAAAATGCTAAAATGAAACGTTGCACTCTCTCTCCTCCAAGGAAGGTGCTAGGCAGGAATTGTCTTGCTGGTACTCACTTGCCCTGGCAGTCATTGCAGACAAACAGCAAGACTGAGGCTCTGCTCTTTCCTAGCCTTGTAAACAGCCAAATCAGTTTGTCTCTCTCGTGAGCGCCAAAATGCTAAAATGAAACGTTGCACTCTCTCTCCTCCAAGGAAGGTGCTAGGCAGGAATTGTCTTGCTGGTCCTCACTTGCCCTGGCAGTCATTGCAGATAAACAGCAAGACTGGGGCTCTGCTCTTTCCTAGCCTTGCAAACAGGCAGTCTGCTTTTTCTCACTCTCGCACTCCAAAAAGCAAAATGAAACGTTGCACTCTCTCTCCTCCAAGGAAGGTGCTAGGCAGGAATTGTCTGGCTGGTCCTCACTTGCCCTGGCAGTCATTGCAGATAAACAGCAAGACTGGGGCTCTGCTCTTTCCTAGCCTTGCAAACAGGCACTCTGCTTTTTCTCACTCTCGCACTCCAAAAAGCAAAATGAAACGTTGCACTCTATATACTCCAAGGAAGGTGCTAGGCAGGAATTGTCTTGCTGGTCCTCACTTGCCCTGGCAGTCATTGTAGACAAACAGCAAGACTGGGGCTCTGCTCTTTCCTAGCCTTGCAAACAGGCAGTCTGCTTTTTCTCACTCTCGCACTCCAAAAATCAAAATGAAACGTTGCACTCTCTCTCCTCCAAGGAAGGTGCTAGGCAGGAATTGTCTTGCTGGTCCTCACTTGCCCTGGCAGTCATTGCACATAAACAGCAAGACTGGGGCTCTGCTCTTTCCTAGCCTTGCAAACAGCCAAAGCAGTTCGTCTCCCTCGTAGAGCGCCAAAATGCTAAAATGAAACGTTGCACTCTCTCTCCTCCAAGGAAGGTGCTAGGCAGGAATTGTCTTGCTGGTCCTCACTTGCCCTGGCAGTCATTGCAGATAAACAGCAAGACTGGGGCTCTGCTCTTTCCTAGCCTTGCAAACAGGCACTCTGCTTTTTCTCACTCTCGCACTCCAAAAAGCAAAATGAAACGTTGCACTCTCTCTCCTCCAAGGAAGGTGCTAGGCAGGAATTGTCTTGCTGGTCCTCACTTGCCCTGGCAGTCATTGCAGACAAACAGCAAGACTGGGGCTCTGCTCTTTCCTAGCCTTACAAACAGCCAAAGCAGTTTGTCTCCCTCGTGAGCGCCAAAATGCTAAAATGAAACGTTGCACTCTCTCTCCTCCAAGGAAGGTGCTAGGCAGGAATTGTCTTGCTGGTCCTCACTTGCCCTGGCAGTCATTGCAGATAAACAGCAAGACTGGGGCTCTGCTCTTTCCTAGCCTTGCAAACAGCCAAAGCAGTATTTCTCCCTCGTGATCGCCAAAATGCTAAAATGAAACGTTGCACTCTCTCTCCTCCAAGGAAGGTGCTAGGCAGGAATTGTCTTGCTGGTCCTCACTTGCCCTGGCAGTCATTGCACATAAACAGCAAGACTGGGGCTCTGCTCTTTCCTATCCTTGCAAACAGCCAAAGCAGTTTGTCTCCCTCGTAGAGCGCCAAAATGCTAAAATGAAACGTTGCACTCTCTCTCCTCCAAGGAAGGTGCTAGGCAGGAATTGTCTTGCTGGTCCTCACTTGCCCTGGCAGTCATTGCAGATAAACAGCAAGACTGGGGCTCTGCTCTTTCCTAGCCTTGCAAACAGGCACTCTGCTTTTTCTCACTCTCGCACTCCAAAAAGCAAAATGAAACGTTGCACTCTCTCTCCTCCAAGGAAGGTGCTAGGCAGGAATTGTCTTGCTGGTCCTCACTTGCCCTGGCAGTCATTGCAGACAAACAGCAAGACTGGGGCTCTGCTCTTTCCTAGCCTTGCAAACAGCCAAAGCAGTTTTTCTCCCTCGTGATCGCCAAAATGCTAAAATGAAACGTTGCACTCTCTCTCCTCCAAGGAAGGTGCTAGGCAGGAATTGTCTTGCTGGTCCTCACTTGCCCGGGCAGTCATTGCACATAAACAGCAAGACTGGGGCTCTGCTCTTTCCTAGCCTTGCAAACAGCCAAAGCAATTTGTCTCCCTCGTAGAGCGCCAAAATGCTAAAATGAAACGTTGCACTCTCTCTCCTCCAAGGAAGGTGCTAGGCAGGAATTGTCTTGCTGGTCCTCACTTGCCCTGGCAGTCATTGCAGATAAACAGCAAGACTGGGGCTCTGCTCTTTCCTAGCCTTGCAAACAGGCACTCTGCTTTTTCTCACTCTCGCACTCCAAAAAGCAAAATGAAACGTTGCACTCTCTCTCCTCCAAGGAAGGTGCTAGGCAGGAATTGTCTTGCTGGTCCTCACTTGCCCTGGCAGTCATTGCAGACAAACAGCAAGACTGGGGCTCTGCTCTTTCCTAGCCTTACAAACAGCCAAAGCAGTTTGTCTCCCTCGTGAGCGCCAAAATGCTAAAATGAAACGTTGCACTCTCTCTCCTCCAAGGAAGGTGCTAGGCAGGAATTGTCTTGCTGGTCCTCACTTGCCCTGGCAGTCATTGCAGATAAACAGCAAGACTGGGGCTCTGCTCTTTCCTAGCCTTCCAAACAGCCAAAGCAGTATTTCTCCCTCGTGATCGCCAAAATGCTAAAATGAAACGTTGCACTCTCTCTCCTCCAAGGAAGGTGCTAGGCAGGAATTGTCTTGCTGGTCCTCACTTGCCCTGGCAGTCATTGCACATAAACAGCAAGACTGGGGCTCTGCTCTTTCCTATCCTTGCAAACAGCCAAAGCAGTTTTTCTCCCTCGTGATCGCCAAAATGCTAAAATGAAACGTTGCACTCTCTCTCCTCCAAGGAAGGTGCTAGGCAGGAATTGTCTTGCTGGTCTTCACTTGCCCTGGCAGTCATTGCAGACAAACAGCAAGACTGGGGCTCTGCTCTTTCCTAGCCTTACAAACAGCCAAAGCAGTTTGTCTCCCTCGTGAGCGCCAAAATGCTAAAATGAAACGTTGCACTCTCTCTCCTCCAAGGAAGGTGCTAGGCAGGAATTGTCTTGCTGGTCTTCACTTGCCCTGGCAGTCATTGCAGATAAACAGCAAGACTGGGACTCTGCTCTTTCCTAGCCTTGCAAACAGGCAGTCTGCTTTTTCTCACTCTCGCACTCCAAAAAGCAAAATGAAACGTTGCACTCTCTCTCCTCCAAGGAAGGTGCTAGGCAGGAATTGTCTGGCTGGTCCTCACTTGCCCTGGCAGTCATTGCAGATAAACAGCAAGACTGGGGCTCTGCTCTTTCCTAGCCTTGCAAACAGGCACTCTGCTTTTTCTCACTCTCGCACTCCAAAAAGCAAACTGAAACGTTGCACTCTCTCTCCTCCAAGGAAGGTGCTAGGCAGGAATTGTCTTGCTGGTCCTCACTTGCCCTGGCAGTCATTGCAGACAAACAGCAAGACTGGGGCTCTGCTCTTTCCTAGCCTTGCAAAGAGCCAAAGCAGTTTGTCTCCCTCGTGAGCGCCAAAATGCTAAAATGAAACGTTGCACTCTCTCTCCTCCAAGGAAGGTGCTAGGCAGGAATTGTCTTGCTGGTCCTCACTTGCCCGGGCAGTCATTGCACATAAACAGCAAGACTGGGGCTCTGCTCTTTCCTAGCCTTGCAAACAGCCAAAGCAGTTTGTCTCCCTCGTAGAGCTCCAAAATGCTAAAATGAAACGTTGCACTCTCTCTCCTCCAAGGAAGGTGCTAGGCAGGAATTGTCTTGCTGGTCCTCACTTGCCCTGGCAGTCATTGCAGACAAACAGCAAGACTGGGGCTCTTCTCTTTCCTAGCCTTGCAAACAGCCAAAGCAGTTTGTCTCCCTCGTGATCGCCAAAATGCTAAAATGAAACGTTGCACTCTCTCTCCTCCAAGGAAGGTGCTAGGCAGGAATTGTCTCGCTGGTCCTCACTTGCCCTGGCAGTCATTGCACATAAACAGCAAGACTGGGGCTCTGCTCTTTCCTAGCCTTGCAAACAGCCAAAGCAGTTTGTCTCCCTCGTAGAGCGCCAAAATGCTAAAATGAAACGTTGCACTCTCTGTCCTCCAAGGAAGGTGCTAGGCAGGAATTGTCTGGCTGGTCCTCACTTGCCATGGCAGTCATTGCAGATAAACAGCAAGACTGGGGCTCTGCTCTTTCCTAGCCTTGCAAACAGGCACTCTGCTTTTTCTCACTCTCGCTCTCCAAAAAGCAAACTGAAACGTTGCACTCTCTCTCCTCCAAGGAAGGTGCTAGGCAGGAATTGTCTTGCTGGTCCTCACTTGCCCTGGCAGTCATTGCAGACAAACAGCAAGACTGGGGCTCTGCTCTTTCCTAGCCTTGCAAACAGCCAAAGCAGTATTTCTCCCTCGTGATCGCCAAAATGCTAAAATGAAACGTTGCACTCTCTCTCCTCCAAGGAAGGTGCTAGGCAGGAATTGTCTTGCTGGTCCTCACTTGCCCTGGCAGTAATTGCACATAAACAGCAAGACTGGGGCTCTGCTCTTTCCTATCCTTGCAAACAGCCAAAGCAGTTTGTCTCCCACGTAGAGCGCCAAAATGCTAAAATGAAACGTTGCACTCTCTCTCCTCCAAGGAAGGTGCTAGGCAGGAATTGTCTTGCTGGTCCTCACTTGCCCTGGCAGTCATTGCAGATAAACAGCAAGACTGGGGCTCTGCTCTTTCCTAGCCTTGCAAACAGGCACTCTGCTTTTTCTCACTCTCGCACTCCAAAAAGCAAAATGAAACGTTGCACTCTCTCTCCTCCAAGGAAGGTGCTAGGCAGGAATTGTCTTGCTGGTCTTCACTTGCCCTGGCAGTCATTGCAGACAAACAGCAAGACTGGGGCTCTGCTCTTTCCTAGCCTTACAAACAGCCAAAGCAGTTTGTCTCCCTCGTGAGCGCCAAAATGCTAAAATGAAACGTTGCACTCTCTCTCCTCCAAGGAAGGTGCTAGGCAGGAATTGTCTTGCTGGTCTTCACTTGCCCTGGCAGTCATTGCAGATAAACAGCAAGACTGGGACTCTGCTCTTTCCTAGCCTTGCAAACAGGCAGTCTGCTTTTTCTCACTCTCGCACTCCAAAAAGCAAAATGAAACGTTGCACTCTCTCTCCTCCAAGGAAGGTGCTAGGCAGGAATTGTCTGGCTGGTCCTCACTTGCCCTGGCAGTCATTGCAGATAAACAGCAAGACTGGGGCTCTGCTCTTTCCTAGCCTTGCAAACAGGCACTCTGCTTTTTCTCACTCTCGCACTCCAAAAAGCAAACTGAAACGTTGCACTCTCTCTCCTCCAAGGAAGGTGCTAGGCAGGAATTGTCTTGCTGGTCCTCACTTGCCCTGGCAGTCATTGCAGACAAACAGCAAGACTGGGGCTCTGCTCTTTCCTAGCCTTGCAAAGAGCCAAAGCAGTTTGTCTCCCTCGTGAGCGCCAAAATGCTAAAATGAAACGTTGCACTCTCTCTCCTCCAAGGAAGGTGCTAGGCAGGAATTGTCTTGCTGGTCCTCACTTGCCCGGGCAGTCATTGCACATAAACAGCAAGACTGGGGCTCTGCTCTTTCCTAGCCTTGCAAACAGCCAAAGCAGTTTGTCTCCCTCGTAGAGCTCCAAAATGCTAAAATGAAACGTTGCACTCTCTCTCCTCCAAGGAAGGTGCTAGGCAGGAATTGTCTTGCTGGTCCTCACTTGCCCTGGCAGTCATTGCAGACAAACAGCAAGACTGGGGCTCTTCTCTTTCCTAGCCTTGCAAACAGCCAAAGCAGTTTGTCTCCCTCGTGATCGCCAAAATGCTAAAATGAAACGTTGCACTCTCTCTCCTCCAAGGAAGGTGCTAGGCAGGAATTGTCTCGCTGGTCCTCACTTGCCCTGGCAGTCATTGCACATAAACAGCAAGACTGGGGCTCTGCTCTTTCCTAGCCTTGCAAACAGCCAAAGCAGTTTGTCTCCCTCGTAGAGCGCCAAAATGCTAAAATGAAACGTTGCACTCTCTGTCCTCCAAGGAAGGTGCTAGGCAGGAATTGTCTGGCTGGTCCTCACTTGCCATGGCAGTCATTGCAGATAAACAGCAAGACTGGGGCTCTGCTCTTTCCTAGCCTTGCAAACAGGCACTCTGCTTTTTCTCACTCTCGCTCTCCAAAAAGCAAACTGAAACGTTGCACTCTCTCTCCTCCAAGGAAGGTGCTAGGCAGGAATTGTCTTGCTGGTCCTCACTTGCCCTGGCAGTCATTGCAGACAAACAGCAAGACTGGGGCTCTGCTCTTTCCTAGCCTTGCAAACAGCCAAAGCAGTATTTCTCCCTCGTGATCGCCAAAATGCTAAAATGAAACGTTGCACTCTCTCTCCTCCAAGGAAGGTGCTAGGCAGGAATTGTCTTGCTGGTCCTCACTTGCCCTGGCAGTAATTGCACATAAACAGCAAGACTGGGGCTCTGCTCTTTCCTATCCTTGCAAACAGCCAAAGCAGTTTGTCTCCCACGTAGAGCGCCAAAATGCTAAAATGAAACGTTGCACTCTCTCTCCTCCAAGGAAGGTGCTAGGCAGGAATTGTCTTGCTGGTCCTCACTTGCCCTGGCAGTCATTGCAGATAAACAGCAAGACTGGGGCTCTGCTCTTTCCTAGCCTTGCAAACAGGCACTCTGCTTTTTCTCACTCTCGCACTCCAAAAAGCAAAATGAAACGTTGCACTCTCTCTCCTCCAAGGAAGGTGCTAGGCAGGAATTGTCTTGCTGGTCCTCACTTGCCCTGGCAGTCATTGCAGACAAACAGCAAGACTGGGGCTCTGCTCTTTCCTAGCCTTACAAACAGCCAAAGCAGTTTGTCTCCCTCGTGAGCGCCAAAATGCTAAAATGAAACGTTGCACTCTATCTCCTCCAAGGAAGGTGCTAGGCAGGAATTGTCTTGCTGGTCTTCACTTGCCCTGGCAGTCATTGCAGATAAACAGCAAGACTGGGACTCTGCTCTTTCCTAGCCTTGCAAACAGCCAAAGCAGTTTTTCTCCCTCGTGATCGCCAAAATGCTAAAATGAAACGTTGCACTCTCTCTCCTCCAAGGAAGGTGCTAGGCAGGAATTGTCTTGCTGGTCCTCACTTGCCCGGGCAGTCATTGCACATAAACAGCAAGACTGGGGCTCTGCTCTTTCCTAGCCTTGCAAACAGCCAAAGCAATTTGTCTCCCTCGTAGAGCGCCAAAATGCTAAAATGAAACGTTGCACTCTCTCTCCTCCAAGGAAGGTGCTAGGCAGGAATTGTCTTGCTGGTCCTCACTTGCCCTGGCAGTCATTGCAGATAAACAGCAAGACTGGGGCTCTGCTCTTTCCTAGCCTTGCAAACAGGCAGTCTGCTTTTTCTCACTCTCGCACTCCAAAAAGCAAAATGAAACGTTGCACTCTCTCTCCTCCAAGGAAGGTGCTAGGCAGGAATTGTCTTGCTGGTCCTCACTTGCCCTGGCAGTCATTGCAGATAAACAGCAAGACTGGGGCTCTGCTCTTTCCTAGCCTTGCAAACAGGCACTCTGCTTTTTCTCACTCTCGCACTCCAAAAAGCAAACTGAAACGTTGCACTCTCTCTCCTCCAAGGAAGGTGCTAGGCAGGAATTGTCTTGCTGGTCCTCACTTGCCCTGGCAGTCATTGCAGACAAACAGCAAGACTGGGGCTCTGCTCTTTCCTAGCCTTGCAAACAGCCAAAGCAGTTTGTCTCCCTCGTGAGCGCCAAAATGCTAAAATGAAACGTTGCACTCTCTCTCCTCCAAGGAAGGTGCTAGGCAGGAATTGTCTTGCTGGTCCTCACTTGCCCTGGCAGTCATTGCACATAAACAGCAAGACTGGGGCTCTGCTCTTTCCTAGCCTTGCAAACAGCCAAAGCAGTTTGTCTCCCTCGTAGAGCTCTAAAATGCTAAAATGAAACGTTGCACTCTCTCTCCTCCAAGGAAGGTGCTAGGCAGGAATTGTCTTGCTGGTCCTCACTTGCCCTGGCAGTCATTGCAGACAAACAGCAAGACTGGGGCTCTTCTCTTTCCTAGCCTTGCAAACAGCCAAAGCAGTTTGTCTCCCTCGTGATCGCCAAAATGCTAAAATGAAACGTTGCACTCTCTCTCCTCCAAGGAAGGTGCTAGGCAGGAATTGTCTTGCTGGTCCTCACTTGCCCGGGCAGTCATTGCACATAAACAGCAAGACTGGGGCTCTGCTCTTTCCTAGCCTTGCAAACAGCCAAAGCAGTTTGTCTCCCTCGTAGAGCGCCAAAATGCTAAAATGAAACGTTGCACTCTCTCTCCTCCAAGGAAGGTGCTAGGCAGGAATTGTCTGGCTGGTCCTCACTTGCCATGGCCGTCATTGCAGATAAACAGCAAGACTGGGGCTCTGCTCTTTCCTAGCCTTGCAAACAGGCAGTCTGCTTTTTCTCACTCTCGCACTCCAAAAAGCAAACTGAAACGTTGCACTCTCTCTCCTCCAAGGAAGGTGCTAGGCAGGAATTGTCTTGCTGGTCCTCACTTGCCCTGGCAGTCATTGCAGACAAACAGCAAGACTGGGGCTCTGCTCTTTCCTAGCCTTGCAAACAGCCAAAGCAGTTTGTCTCCCTCGTGAGCGCCAAAATGCTAAAATGAAACGTTGCACTCTCTCTCCTCCAAGGAAGGTGCTAGGCAGGAATTGTCTTGCTGGTCCTCACTTGCCCTGGTAGTCATTGCAGATAAACAGCAAGACTGGGGCTCTGCTCTTTCCTAGCCTTGCAAACAGGCAGTCTGCTTTTTCTCACTCTCGCACTCCAAAAAGCAAAATGAAACGTTGCACTCTCTCTCCTCCAAGGAAGCTGCTAGGCAGGAATTGTCTTGCTGGTCCTCACTTGCCCTGGCAGTCATTGCAGATAAACAGCAAGACTGGGGCTCTGCTCTTTCCTAGCCTTGCAAACAGGCACTCTGCTTTTTCTCACTCTCGCACTCCAAAAAGCAAAATGAAACGTTGCACTCTCTCTCCTCCAAGGAAGGTGCTAGGCAGGATTTGTCTTGCTGGTCCTCACTTGCCCTGAATTCATTGCAGACAAACAGCAAGACTGGGGCTATGCTCTTTCCTAGCCTTGCAAACAGGCACTCTGCTTCTTCTCACTCTCGCACTCCAAAAAGCAAAATGAAACGTTGCACTCTCTCTCCTCCAAGGAAGGTGCTAGGCAGGAATTGTCTTGCTGGTCGTCACTTGCCCTGGCAGTCATTGCAGATAAACAGAAAGACTGGGGCTCTGCTCTTTCCTAGCCTTGCAAACAGGCACTCTGCTTTTTCTCACTCTCGCACTCCAAAAAGCAAAATGAAACGTTGCACTCTGTCTCCTCCAAGGAAGGTGCTAGGCAGGAATTGTCTTGCTGGTCCTCACTTGCCCTGGCAGTCATTGCAGATAAACAGCAAGACTGGGGCTCTGCTCTTTCCTAGCCTTGCAAACAGCCAAAGCAGTTTGTCTCCCTCGTGATCGCCAAAATGCTAAAATGAAACGTTGCACTCTCTCTCCTCCAAGGAAGGTGCTAGGCAGGAATTGTCTTCCTGGTCCTCACTTGCCCTGGCAGTCATTGTAGATAAACAGCAAGACTGGGGCTCTGCTCTTTACTAGCCTTGCAAACAGGCACTCTGCTTTTTCTCACTCTCGCACTCCAAAAAGCAAAATGAAACGTTGCACTCTCTCTCCTCCAAGGAAGGAGCTAGGCAGGAATTGTCTTGCTGGTCCTCACTTGCCCTGGCAGTCATTGCAGATAAACAGCAAGACTGGGGCTCTGCTCTTTCCTAGCCTTGCAAACAGGCACTCTGCTTTTTCTCACTCTCGCACTCCAAAAAGCAAAATGAAACGTTGCACTCTCTCTCCTCCAAAGAAGGTGCTAGGCAGGAATTGTCTTGCTGATCCTCACTTGCCCTGGCAGTCATTGCAGATAAACAGCAAGACTGGGGCTCTGCTCTTTCCTAGCCTTGCAAACAGCCAATGCAGTTCGTCTCCCTCGTGAGCGCCAAAATGCTAAAATGAAACGTTGCACTCTCTCTCCTCCAAGGAAGGTGCTAGGCAGGAATTGTCTTGCTGGTCCTCACTTGCCCTGGCAGTCATTGCAGATAAAAAGCAAGACTGGGGCTCTGCTCTTTCCTAGCCTTGCAAACAGGCACTCTGCTTTTTCTCACTCTCGCACTCCAAAAAGCAAAATGAAACGTTGCACTCTCTCTCCTCCAAGGAAGGTGCTAGGCAGGAATTGTCTGGCTGGTCCTCACTTGCCCTGGCAGTCATTGCAGATAAACAGCAAGACTGGGGCTCTGCTCTTTCCTAGCCTTGCAAACAGGCAGTCTGCTTTTTCTCACTCTCGCACTCCAAAAAGCAAAATGAAACGTTGCACTCTCTCTCCTCCAAGGAAGGTGCTAGGCAGGAATTGTCTTGCTGGTCCTCACTTGCCCTGGCAGTCATTGCAGATAAACAGCAAGACTGGGGCTCTGCTCTTTCCTAGCCTTGCAAACAGGCACTCTGCTTTTTCTCACTCTCGCACTCCAAAAAGCAAAATGAAACGTTGCACTCTCTCTCCTCCAAGGAAGGTGCTAGGCAGGAATTGTCTTGCTGGTCCTCACTTGCCCTGGCAGTCATTGCAGATAAACAGCAAGACTGGGGCTCTGCTCTTTCCTAGCCTTGCAAACAGCCAAAGCAGTTTGTCTCCCTCGTGAGCGCCAAAATGCTAAAATGAAACATTGCACTCTCTCCTCCAAGGAAGGTGCTAGGCAGGAATTGTCTTGCTGGTCCTCACTTGCCCTGGCAGTCATTGTACATAAACAGCAAGACTGGGGCTCTGCTCTTTACTAGCCTTGCAAACAGGCACTCTGCTTTTTCTCACTCTCGCACTCCAAAAAGCTAAATGAAACGTTGCACTCTCTCTCCTCCAAGGAAGGAGCTAGGCAGGAATTGTCTTGCTGATCCTCACTTGCCCTGGCAGTCATTGCAGATAAACAGCAAGTCTGGGGCTCTGCTCTTTCCTAGCCTTGCAAACAGGCACTCTGCTTTTTCTCACTCTCGCACTCTAAAAAGCAAAATGAAACGTTGCACTCTCTCTCCTCCAAGGAAGGTGCTAGGCAGGAATTGTCTTGCTGATCCTCACTTGCCCTGGCAGTCATTGCAGATAAACAGCAAGACTGGGGCTCTGCTCTTTCCTAGCCTGGCAAACAGGCACTCTGCTTTTTCTCACTCTCGCACTCCAAAAAGCAAAATGAAACGTTGCACTCTCTCTCCTCCAAGGAAGGTGCTAGGCAGGAATTGTCTTGCTGGTCCTCACTTGCCACGGCAGTCATTGCAGATAAACAGCAAGACTGGGGCTCTGCTCTTTCCTAGCCTTGCAAACAGCCAAAGCAGTTTGTCTCCCTCGTGAGGACCAAAATGCTAATATGAAACGTTGCACTCTCTCTCCTCCAAGGAAGGTGCTAGGCAGGAATTGTCTTGCTGGTCCTCACTTGCCCTGGCAGTCATTGCAGACAAACAGCAAGACTGGGGCTCTGCTCTTTCCTAGCCTTGCAAACAGCCAATGCAGTTCGTCTCCCTCGTGAGCGCCAAAATGCTAAAATGAAACGATGCACTCTCTCTCCTCCAAGGAAGGTGCTAGGCAGGAATTGTCTTGCTGGTCCTCACTTGCCCTGGCAGTCATTGCAGACAAACAGCAAGACTGGGGCTCTGCTCTTTCCTGGCCTTGCAAACAGCCAAAGCAGTTTGTCTCCCTCGTGAGCGCCAAAATGCTAAAATGAAACGTTGCACTCTCTCTCCTCCAAGGAAGGTGCTAGGCAGGAATTGTCTTGCTGGTCCTCACTTGCCCTGGCAGTCATTGCAGACAAACAGCAAGACTGGGGCTCTGCTCTTTCCTAGCCTTGCAAACAGCCAATGAAGTTTGTCTCGCTCGTGAGCGCCAAAATGCTAAAATGAAACGTTGCACTCTCTCTCCTCCAAGGAAGGTGCTAGGCAGGAATTGTCTTGCTGGTCCTCACTTGCCCTGGCAGTCATTGCAGACAAAGAGCAAGACTGGGGCTCTGCTCTTTCCTAGTCTTGCAAACAGCCAATGCAGTTCGTCTCCCTCGTGAGCGCCAAAATGCTAAAATGAAACGTTGCACTCTCTCTCCTCCAAGGAAGGTGCTAGGCAGGAATTGTCTTGCTGGTCCTCACTTGCCCTGGCAGTCATTGCAGACAAACAGCAAGACTGGGGCTCTGCTCTTTCCTAGTCTTGCAAACAGCCAATGCAGTTCGTCTCCCTTGTGAGCGCCAAAATGCTAAAATGAAACGTTGCACTCTCTCCTCCAAGGAAGGTGCTAGGCAGGAATTGTCTTGCTGGTCCTCACTTGCCCTGGCAGTCATTGCAGATAAACAGCAAGACTGGGGCTCTGCTCTTTCCTAGCCTTGCAAACAGCCAAAGCAGTTTTTCTCCCTCGTGATCGCCAAAATGCTAAAATGAAACGTTGCACTCTCTCTCCTCCAAGGAAGGTGCTAGGCAGGAATTGTCTTGCTGGTTCTTACTTGCCCTTTCAGTCATTGTACATAAACAGCAAGACTGGGGCTCTGCTCTTTCCTAGCCTTGCAAACAGCCAAAGCAATTTGTCTCCCTCGTAGAGCGCCAAAATGCTAAAATGAAACGTTGCACTCTCTCTCCTCCAAGGAAGGTGCTAGGCAGGAATTGTCTTGCTGGTCCTCACTTGCCCTGGCAGTCATTGCAGATAAACAGCAAGACTGGGGCTCTGCTCTTTCCTAGCCTTGCAAACAGGCAGTCTGCTTTTTCTCACTCTCGCACTCCAAAAAGCAAAATGAAACGTTGCACTCTCTCTCCTCCAAGGAAGGTGCTAGGCAGGAATTGTCTTGCTGGTCCTCACTTGCCCTGGCAGTCATTGCAGATAAACAGCAAGACTGGGGCTCTGCTCTTTCCTAGCCTTACAAACAGCCAAAGCAGTTTGTCTCCCTCGTGAGCGCCAAAATGCTAAAATGAAACGTTGCACTCTCTCTCCTCCAAGGAAGGTGCTAGGCAGGAATTGTCTTGCTGGTCTTCACTTGCCCTGGCAGTCATTGCAGATAAACAGCAAGACTGGGACTCTGCTCTTTCCTAGCCTTGCAAACAGCCAAAGCAGTTTTTCTCCCTCGTGATCGCCAAAATGCTAAAATGAAACGTTGCACTCTCTCTCCTCCAAGGAAGGTGCTAGGCAGGAATTGTCTTGCTGGTCCTCACTTGCCCGGGCAGTCATTGCACATAAACAGCAAGACTGGGGCTCTGCTCTTTCCTAGCCTTGCAAACAGCCAAAGCAATTTGTCTCCCTCGTAGAGCGCCAAAATGCTAAAATGAAACGTTGCACTCTCTCTCCTCCAAGGAAGGTGCTAGGCAGGAATTGTCTTGCTGGTCCTCACTTGCCCTGGCAGTCATTGCAGACAAAGAGCAAGACTGGGGCTCTGCTCTTTCCTAGCCTTGCAAACAGCCAAAGCAGTTTTTCTCCCTCGTGATCGCCAAAATGCTAAAATGAAACGTTGCACTCTCTCTCCTCCAAGGAAGGTGCTAGGCAGGAATTGTCTTGCTGGTCGTCACTTGCCCTGGCAGTCATTGCAGATAAACAGAAAGACTGGGGCTCTGCTCTTTCCTAGCCTTGCAAACAGGCACTCTGCTTTTTCTCACTCTCGCACTCCAAAAAGCAAAATGAAACGTTGCACTCTCTCTCCTCCAAGGAAGGTGCTAGGCAGGAATTGTCTTGCTGGTCCTCACTTGCCCTGGCAGTCATTGCAGATAAACAGCAAGACTGGGGCTCTGCTCTTTCCTAGCCTTGCAAACAGCCAAAGCAGTTTGTCTCCCTCGTGATCGCCAAAATGCTAAAATGAAACGTTGCACTCTCTCTCCTCCAAGGAAGGTGCTAGGCAGGAATTGTCTTGCTGGTCCTCACTTGCCCTGGCAGTCATTGTAGATAAACAGCAAGACTGGGGCTCTGCTCTTTACTAGCCTTGCAAACAGGCACTCTGCTTTTTCTCACTCTCGCACTCCAAAAAGCAAAATGAAACGTTGCACTCTCTCTCCTCCAAGGAAGGAGCTAGGCAGGAATTGTCTTGCTGGTCCTCACTTGCCCTGGCAGTCATTGCAGATAAACAGCAAGACTGGGGCTCTGCTCTTTCCTAGCCTTGCAAACAGGCACTCTGCTTTTTCTCACTCTCGCACTCCAAAAAGCAAAATGAAACGTTGCACTCTCTCTCCTCCAAAGAAGGTGCTAGGCAGGAATTGTCTTGCTGATCCTCACTTGCCCTGGCAGTCATTGCAGATAAACAGCAAGACTGGGGCTCTGCTCTTTCCTAGCCTTGCAAACAGCCAATGCAGTTCGTCTCCCTCGTGAGCGCCAAAATGCTAAAATGAAACGTTGCACTCTCTCTCCTCCAAGGAAGGTGCTAGGCAGGAATTGTCTTGCTGGTCCTCACTTGCCCTGGCAGTCATTGCAGATAAACAGCAAGACTGGGGCTCTGCTCTTTCCTAGCCTTGCAAACAGGCACTCTGCTTTTTCTCACTCTCGCACTCCAAAAAGCAAAATGAAACGTTGCACTCTCTCTCCTCCAAGGAAGGTGCTAGGCAGGAATTGTCTTGCTGGTCCTCACTTGCCCTGGCAGTCATTGCAGATAAACAGCAAGACTGGGGCTCTGCTCTTTCCTAGCCTTGCAAACAGCCAAAGCAGTTTGTCTCCCTCGTGAGCGCCAAAATGCTAAAATGAAACATTGCACTCTCTCCTCCAAGGAAGGTGCTAGGCAGGAATTGTCTTGCTGGTCCTCACTTGCCCTGGCAGTCATTGTAGATAAACAGCAAGACTGGGGCTCTGCTCTTTACTAGCCTTGCAAACAGGCACTCTGCTTTTTCTCACTCTCGCACTCCAAAAAGCTAAATGAAACGTTGCACTCTCTCTCCTCCAAGGAAGGAGCTAGGCAGGAATTGTCTTGCTGGTCCTCACTTGCCCTGGCAGTCATTGCAGATAAACAGCAAGTCTGGGGCTCTGCTCTTTCCTAGCCTTGCAAACAGGCACTCTGCTTTTTCTCACTCTCGCACTCCAAAAAGCAAAATGAAACGTTGCACTCTCTCTCCTCCAAGGAAGGTGCTAGGCAGGAATTGTCTTGCTGATCCTCACTTGCCCTGGCAGTCATTGCAGATAAACAGCAAGACTGGGGCTCTGCTCTTTCCTAGCCTGGCAAACAGGCACTCTGCTTTTTCTCACTCTCGCACTCCAAAAAGCAAAATGAAACGTTGCACTCTCTCTCCTCCAAGGAAGGTGCTAGGCAGGAATTGTCTTGCTGGTCCTCACTTGCCACGGCAGTCATTGCAGATAAACAGCAAGACTGGGGCTCTGCTCTTTCCTAGCCTTGCAAACAGCCAAAGCAGTTTGTCTCCCTCGTGAGGACCAAAATGCTAATATGAAACGTTGCACTCTCTCTCCTCCAAGGAAGGTGCTAGGCAGGAATTGTCTTGCTGGTCCTCACTTGCCCTGGCAGTCATTGCAGACAAACAGCAAGACTGGGGCTCTGCTCTTTCCTAGCCTTGCAAACAGCCAATGCAGTTCGTCTCCCTCGTGAGCGCCAAAATGCTAAAATGAAACGATGCACTCTCTCTCCTCCAAGGAAGGTGCTAGGCAGGAATTGTCTTGCTGGTCCTCACTTGCCCTGGCAGTCATTGCAGACAAACAGCAAGACTGGGGCTCTGCTCTTTCCTGGCCTTGCAAACAGCCAAAGCAGTTTGTCTCCCTCGTGAGCGCCAAAATGCTAAAATGAAACGTTGCACTCTCTCTCCTCCAAGGAAGGTGCTAGGCAGGAATTGTCTTGCTGGTCCTCACTTGCCCTGGCAGTCATTGCAGACAAACAGCAAGACTGGGGCTCTGCTCTTTCCTAGCCTTGCAAACAGCCAATGAAGTTTGTCTCGCTCGTGAGCGCCAAAATGCTAAAATGAAACGTTGCACTCTCTCTCCTCCAAGGAAGGTGCTAGGCAGGAATTGTCTTGCTGGTCCTCACTTGCCCTGGCAGTCATTGCAGACAAAGAGCAATACTGGGGCTCTGCTCTTTCCTAGTCTTGCAAACAGCCAATGCAGTTCGTCTCCCTCGTGAGCGCCAAAATGCTAAAATGAAACGTTGCACTCTCTCTCCTCCAAGGAAGGTGCTAGGCAGGAATTGTCTTGCTGGTCCTCACTTGCCCTGGCAGTCATTGCAGACAAACAGCAAGACTGGGGCTCTGCTCTTTCCTAGTCTTGCAAACAGCCAATGCAGTTCGTCTCCCTTGTGAGCGCCAAAATGCTAAAATGAAACGTTGCACTCTCTCCTCCAAGGAAGGTGCTAGGCAGGAATTGTCTTGCTGGTCCTCACTTGCCCTGGCAGTCATTGCAGATAAACAGCAAGACTGGGGCTCTGCTCTTTCCTAGCCTTGCAAACAGCCAAAGCAGTTTTTCTCCCTCGTGATCGCCAAAATGCTAAAATGAAACGTTGCACTCTCTCTCCTCCAAGGAAGGTGCTAGGCAGGAATTGTCTTGCTGGTTCTTACTTGCCCTTTCAGTCATTGTACATAAACAGCAAGACTGGGGCTCTGCTCTTTCCTAGCCTTGCAAACAGCCAAAGCAATTTGTCTCCCTCGTAGAGCGCCAAAATGCTAAAATGAAACGTTGCACTCTCTCTCCTCCAAGGAAGGTGCTAGGCAGGAATTGTCTTGCTGGTCCTCACTTGCCCTGGCAGTCATTGCAGATAAACAGCAAGACTGGGGCTCTGCTCTTTCCTAGCCTTGCAAACAGGCACTCTGCTTTTTCTCACTCTCGCACTCCAAAAAGCAAAATGAAACGTTGCACTCTCTCTCCTCCAAGGAAGGTGCTAGGCAGGAATTGTCTGGCTGGTCCTCACTTGCCCTGGCAGTCATTGCAGATAAACAGCAAGACTGGGGCTCTGCTCTTTCCTAGCCTTACAAACAGCCAAAGCAGTTTGTCTCCCTCGTGAGCGCCAAAATGCTAAAATGAAACGTTGCACTCTCTCTCCTCCAAGGAAGGTGCTAGGCAGGAATTGTCTTGCTGGTCTTCACTTGCCCTGGCAGTCATTGCAGATAAACAGCAAGACTGGGACTCTGCTCTTTCCTAGCCTTGCAAACAGCCAAAGCAGTTTTTCTCCCTCGTGATCGCCAAAATGCTAAAATGAAACGTTGCACTCTCTCTCCTCCAAGGAAGGTGCTAGGCAGGAATTGTCTTGCTGGTCCTCACTTGCCCGGGCAGTCATTGCACATAAACAGCAAGACTGGGGCTCTGCTCTTTCCTAGCCTTGCAAACAGCCAAAGCAATTTGTCTCCCTCTTAGAGCGCCAAAATGCTAAAATGAAACGTTGCACTCTCTCTCCTCCAAGGAAGGTGCTAGGCAGGAATTGTCTTGCTGGTCCTCACTTGCCCTGGCAGTCATTGCAGATAAACAGCAAGACTGGGGCTCTGCTCTTTCCTAGCCTTGCAAACAGGCAGTCTGCTTTTTCTCACTCTCGCACTCCAAAAAGCAAAATGAAACGTTGCACTCTCTCTCCTCCAAGGAAGGTGCTAGGCAGGAATTGTCTGGCTGGTCCTCACTTGCCCTGGCAGTCATTGCAGATAAACAGCAAGACTGGGGCTCTGCTCTTTCCTAGCCTTGCAAACAGGCACTCTGCTTTTTCTCACTCTCGCACTCCAAAAAGCAAACTGAAACGTTGCACTCTCTCTTCTCCAAGGAAGGTGCTAGGCAGGAATTGTCTTGCTAGTCCTCACTTGCCCTGGCAGTCATTGCAGACAAACAGCAAGACTGGGGCTCTGCTCTTTCCTAGCCTTGCAAACAGCCAAAGCAGTTTGTCTCCCTCGTGATCGCCAAAATGCTAAAATGAAACGTTGCACTCTCTCTCCTCCAAGGAAGGTGCTAGGCAGGAATTGTCTTGCTGGTCCTCACTTGCCCTGGCAGTCATTGCACATAAACAGCAAGACTGGGGCTCTGCTCTTTCCTAGCCTTGCAAACAGCCAAAGCAGTTTGTCTCCCTCGTGAGCTCCAAAATGCTAAAATGAAACGTTGCACTCTCTCTCCTCCAAGGAAGGTGCTAGGCAGGAATTGTCTTGCTGGTCCTCACTTGCCCTGGCAGTCATTGCAGACAAACAGCAAGACTGGGGCTCTTCTCTTTCCTAGCCTTGCAAACAGCCAAAGCAGTTTGTCTCCCTCGTGATCGCCAAAATGCTAAAATGAAACGTTGCACTCTCTCTCCTCCAAGGAAGGTGCTAGGCAGGAATTGTCTTGCTGGTCCTCACTTGCCCTGGCAGTCATTGCACATAAACAGCAAGACTGGGGCTCTGCTCTTTCCTAGCCTTGCAAACAGCCAAAGCAGTTTGTCTCCCTCGTAGAGCGCCAAAATGCTAAAATGAAACGTTGCACTCTCTCTCCTCCAAGGAAGGTGCTAGGCAGGAATTGTCTGGCTGGTCCTCACTTGCCATGGCAGTCATTGCAGATAAACAGCAAGACTGGGGCTCTGCTCTTTCCTAGCCTTGCAAACAGGCAGTCTGCTTTTTCTCACTCTCGCACTCCAAAAAGCAAAATGAAACGTTGCACTCTCTCTCCTCTAAGGAAGGTGCTAGGCAGGAATTGTCTGGCTGGTCCTCACTTGCCCTGGCAGTCATTGCAAAAAAACAGCAAGACTGGGGCTCTGCTCTTTCCTAGCCTTGCAAACAGGCACTCTGCTTTTTCTCACTCTCGCACTCCAAAAAGCAAAATGAAACGTTGCACTCTATATACTCCAAGGAAGGTGCTAGGCAGGAATTGTCTTGCTGGTCCTCACTTGCCCTGGCAGTCATTGTAGACAAACAGCAAGACTGGGGCTCTGCTCTTTCCTAGCCTTGCAAACAGGTAGTCTGCTTTTTCTCACTCTCGCACTCCAAAAATCAAAATGAAACGTTGCACTCTCTCTCCTCCAAGGAAGGTGCTAGGCAGGAATTGTCTTGCTGGTCCTCACTTGCCCTGGCAGTCATTGCACATAAACAGCAAGACTGGGGCTCTGCTCTTTCCTAGCCTTGCAAACAGCCAAAGCAGTTCGTCTCCCTCGTAGAGCGCCAAAATGCTAAAATGAAACGTTGCACTCTCTCTCCTCCAAGGAAGGTGCTAGGCAGGAATTGTCTTGCTGGTCCTCACTTGCCCTGGCAGTCATTGCAGATAAACAGCAAGACTGGGGCTCTGCTCTTTCCTAGCCTTGCAAACAGGCACTCTGCTTTTTCTCACTCTCGCACTCCAAAAAGCAAAATGAAACGTTGCACTCTCTCTCCTCCAAGGAAGGTGCTAGGCAGGAATTGTCTTGCTGGTCCTCACTTGCCCTGGCAGTCATTGCAGACAAACAGCAAGACTGGGGCTCTGCTCTTTCCTAGCCTTACAAACAGCCAAAGCAGTTTGTCTCCCTCGTGAGCGCCAAAATGCTAAAATGAAACGTTGCACTCTCTCTCCTCCAAGGAAGGTGCTAGGCAGGAATTGTCTTGCTGGTCCTCACTTGCCCTGGCAGTCATTGCAGATAAACAGCAAGACTGGGGCTCTGCTCTTTCCTAGCCTTGCAAACAGCCAAAGCAGTATTTCTCCCTCGTGATCGCCAAAATGCTAAAATGAAACGTTGCACTCTCTCTCCTCCAAGGAAGGTGCTAGGCAGGAATTGTCTGGCTGGTCCTCACTTGCCCTGGCAGTCATTGCACATAAACAGCAAGACTGGGGCTCTGCTCTTTCCTATCCTTGCAAACAGCCAAAGCAGTTTGTCTCCCTCGTAGAGCGCCAAAATGCTAAAATGAAACGTTGCACTCCCTCTCCTCCAAGGAAGGTGCTAGGCAGGAATTGTCTTGCTGGTCCTCACTTGCCCTGGCAGTCATTGCAGATAAACAGCAAGACTGGGGCTCTGCTCTTTCCTAGCCTTGCAAACAGGCACTCTGCTTTTTCTCACTCTCGCACTCCAAAAAGCAAAATGAAACGTTGCACTCTCTCTCCTCCAAGGAAGGTGCTAGGCAGGAATTGTCTTGCTGGTCCTCACTTGCCCTGGCAGTCATTGCAGACAAACAGCAAGACTGGGGCTCTGCTCTTTCCTAGCCTTGCAAACAGCCAAAGCAGTTTTTCTCCCTCGTGATCGCCAAAATGCTAAAATGAAACGTTGCACTCTCTCTCCTCCAAGGAAGGTGCTAGGCAGGAATTGTCTTGCTGGTCCTCACTTGCCCGGGCAGTCATTGCACATAAACAGCAAGACTGGGGCTCTGCTCTTTCCTAGCCTTGCAAACAGCCAAAGCAATTTGTCTCCCTCGTAGAGCGCCAAAATGCTAAAATGAAACGTTGCACTCTCTCTCCTCCAAGGAAGGTGCTAGGCAGGAATTGTCTTGCTGGTCGTCACTTGCCCTGGCAGTCATTGCAGATAAACAGCAAGACTGGGGCTCTGCTCTTTCCTAGCCTTGCAAACAGGGAGTCTGCTTTTTCTCACTCTCGCACTCCTAAAAGCAAAATGAAACGTTGCACTCTCTCTCCTCCAAGGAAGGTGCTAGGCAGGAATTGTCTTGCTGGTCCTCACTTGCCCTGGCAGTCATTGCAGACAAACAGCAAGACTGGGGCTCTGCTCTTTCCTAGCCTTGCAAACAGCCAAAGCAGTTTGTCTCCCTCGTGAGCGCCAAAATGCTAAAATGAAACGTTGCACTCTCTCTCCTCCAAGGAAGGTGCTAGGCAGGAATTGTCTTACTGGTCCTCACTTGCCCTGGCAGTCATTGCAGATAAACAGCAAGACTGGGGCTCTGCTCTTTCCTAGCTTTGCAAACAGCCAAAGCAGTTTGTCTCCCTCGTGAGCGCCAAAATGCTAAAATGAAACCTTGCACTCTCTCCTCCAAGGAAGGTGCTAGGCAGGAATTGTCTTGCTGGTCCTCACTTGCCCTGGCAGTCATTGCAGATAAACAGCAAGACTGGGGCTCTGCTCTTTACTAGCCTTGCAAACAGGCACTCTGCTTTTTCTCACTCTCGCACTCCAAAAAGCTAAATGAAACGTTGCACTCTCTCTCCTCCAAGGAAGGAGCTAGGCAGGAATTGTCTTGCTGGTCCTCACTTGCCCTGGCAGTCATTGCAGATAAACAGCAAGTCTGGGGCTCTGCTCTTTCCTAGCCTTGCAAACAGGCAGTCTGCTTTTTCTCACTCTCGCACTCCAAAAAGCAAAATGAAACGTTGCACTCTCTCTCCTCCAAGGAAGGTGCTAGGCAGGAATTGTCTTGCTGGTCCTCACTTGCCACGGCAGTCATTGCAGATAAACAGCAAGACTGGGGCTCTGCTCTTTCCTAGCCTTGCAAACAGCCAAAGCAGTTTGTCTCCCTCGTGAGGACCAAAATGCTAAAATGAAACGTTGCAATCTCTCTCCTCCAAGGAAGGTGCTAGGCAGGAATTGTCTTGCTGGTCCTCACTTGCCCTGGCAGTCATTGCAGACAAACAGCAAGACTGGGGCTCTGCTCTTTCCTAGCCTTGCAAACAGCCAATGCAGTTCGTCTCCCTCGTGAGCGCCAAAATGCTAAAATGAAACGATGCTCTCTCTCTCCTCCAAGGAAGGTGCTAGGCAGGAATTGTCTTGCTGGTCCTCACTTGCCCTGGCAGTCATTGCAGACAAACAGCAAGACTGGGGCTCTGCTCTTTCCTAGCCTTGCAAACAGCCAAAGCAGTTTGTCTCCCTCGTGAGCGCCAAAATGCTAAAATGAAACGTTGCACTCTCTCTCCTCCAAGGAAGGTGCTAGGCAGGAATTGTCTTGCTGGTCCTCACTTGCCCTGGCAGTCATTGCAGACAAACAGCAAGACTGGGGCTCTGCTCTTTCCTAGCCTTGCAAACAGCCAATGCAGTTTGTCTCGCTCGTGAGCGCCAAAATGCTAAAATGAAACGTTGCACTCTCTCTCCTCCAAGGAAGGTGCTAGGCAGGAATTGTCTTGCTGGTCCTCACTTGCCCTGGCAGTCATTGCAGACAAAGAGCAAGACTGGGGCTCTGCTCTTTCCTAGTCTTGCAAACAGCCAATGCAGTTCGTCTCCCTCGTGAGTGCCAAAATGCTAAAATGAAACGTTGCACTCTCTCTCCTCCAAGGAAGGTGCTAGGCAGGAATTGTCTTGCTGGTCCTCACTAGCCCTGGCAGTCATTGCAGACAAACAGCAAGACTGGGGCTCTGCTCTTTCCTAGCCTTGCAAACAGCCAATGCAGTTCGTCTCCCTTGTGAGCGCCAAAATGCTAAAATGAAACGTTGCACTCTCTCTCCTCCAAGGAAGGTGCTAGGCAGGAATTGTCTTGCTGGTCCTCACTTGCCCTGGCAGTCATTGCACATAAACTGCAAGACTGGGGCTCTGCTCTTTCCTAGCCTTGCAAACAGCCAAAGCATTTTGTCTCCCTCGTAGAGCGCCAAAATGCTAAAATGAAACGTTGCACTCTCTCTCCTCCAAGGAAGGTGCTAGGCAGGAATTGTCTTGCTGGTCCTCACTTGCCCTGGCAGTCATTGCAGATAAACAGCAAGACTGGGGCTCTGCTCTTTCCTAGCCTTGCAAACAGGCACTCTGCTTTTTCTCACTCTCGCACTCCAAAAAGCAAAATGAAACGTTGCACTCTCTCTCCTCCAAGGAAGGTGCTAGGCAGGAATTGTCTTGCTGGTCCTCACTTGCCCTGGCAGTCATTGCAGACAAACAGCAAGACTGGGGCTCTGCTCTTTCCTAGCCTTACAAACAGCCAAAGCAGTTTGTCTCCCTCGTGAGCGCCAAAATGCTAAAATGAAACGTTGCACTCTCTCTCCTCCAAGGAAGGTGCTAGGCAGGAATTGTCTTGCTGGTCTTCACTTGCCCTGGCAGTCATTGCAGATAAACAGCAAGACTGGGACTCTGCTCTTTCCTAGCCTTGCAAACAGCCAAAGCAGTTTTTCTCCCTCGTGATCGCCAAAATGCTAAAATGAAACGTTGCACTCTCTCTCCTCCAAGGAAGGTGCTAGGCAGGAATTGTCTTGCTGGTCCTCACTTGCCCGGGCAGTCATTGCACATAAACAGCAAGACTGGGGCTCTGCTCTTTCCTAGCCTTGCAAACAGCCAAAGCAATTTGTCTCCATCGTAGAGCGCCAAAATGCTAAAATGAAACGTTGCACTCTCTCTCCTCCAAGGAAGGTGCTAGGCAGGAATTGTCTTGCTGGTCCTCACTTGCCCTGGCAGTCATTGCAGATAAACAGCAAGACTGGGGCTCTGCTCTTTCCTAGCCTTGCAAACAGGCAGTCTGCTTTTTCTCACTCTCGCACTCCTAAAAGCAAAATGAAACGTTGCACTCTCTCTCCTCCAAGGAAGGTGCTAGGCAGGAATTGTCTTGCTGGTCCTCACTTGCCCTGGCAGTCATTGCAGACAAACAGCAAGACTGGGGCTCTGCTCTTTCCTAGCCTTGCAAACAGCCAAAGCAGTTTGTCTCCCTCGTGAGCGCCAAAATGCTAAAATGAAACGTTGCACTCTCTCTCCTCCAAGGAAGGTGCTAGGCAGGAATTGTCTTACTGGTCCTCACTTGCCCTGGCAGTCATTGCAGATAAACAGCAAGACTGGGGCTCTGCTCTTTCCTAGCTTTGCAAACAGCCAAAGCAGTTTGTCTCCCTCGTGAGCGCCAAAATGCTAAAATGAAACCTTGCACTCTCTCCTCCAAGGAAGGTGCTAGGCAGGAATTGTCTTGCTGGTCCTCACTTGCCCTGGCAGTCATTGCAGATAAACAGCAAGACTGGGGCTCTGCTCTTTACTAGCCTTGCAAACAGGCACTCTGCTTTTTCTCACTCTCGCACTCCAAAAAGCTAAATGAAACGTTGCACTCTCTCTCCTCCAAGGAAGGAGCTAGGCAGGAATTGTCTTGCTGGTCCTCACTTGCCCTGGCAGTCATTGCAGATAAACAGCAAGTCTGGGGCTCTGCTCTTTCCTAGCCTTGCAAACAGGCAGTCTGCTTTTTCTCACTCTCGCACTCCAAAAAGCAAAATGAAACGTTGCACTCTCTCTCCTCCAAGGAAGGTGCTAGGCAGGAATTGTCTTGCTGGTCCTCACTTGCCACGGCAGTCATTGCAGATAAACAGCAAGACTGGGGCTCTGCTCTTTCCTAGCCTTGCAAACAGCCAAAGCAGTTTGTCTCCCTCGTGAGGACCAAAATGCTAAAATGAAACGTTGCAATCTCTCTCCTCCAAGGAAGGTGCTAGGCAGGAATTGTCTTGCTGGTCCTCACTTGCCCTGGCAGTCATTGCAGACAAACAGCAAGACTGGGGCTCTGCTCTTTCCTAGCCTTGCAAACAGCCAATGCAGTTCGTCTCCCTCGTGAGCGCCAAAATGCTAAAATGAAACGATGCTCTCTCTCTCCTCCAAGGAAGGTGCTAGGCAGGAATTGTCTTGCTGGTCCTCACTTGCCCTGGCAGTCATTGCAGACAAACAGCAAGACTGGGGCTCTGCTCTTTCCTAGCCTTGCAAACAGCCAAAGCAGTTTGTCTCCCTCGTGAGCGCCAAAATGCTAAAATGAAACGTTGCACTCTCTCTCCTCCAAGGAAGGTGCTAGGCAGGAATTGTCTTGCTGGTCCTCACTTGCCCTGGCAGTCATTGCAGACAAACAGCAAGACTGGGGCTCTGCTCTTTCCTAGCCTTGCAAACAGCCAATGCAGTTTGTCTCGCTCGTGAGCGCCAAAATGCTAAAATGAAACGTTGCACTCTCTCTCCTCCAAGGAAGGTGCTAGGCAGGAATTGTCTTGCTGGTCCTCACTAGCCCTGGCAGTCATTGCAGACAAACAGCAAGACTGGGGCTCTGCTCTTTCCTAGCCTTGCAAACAGCCAATGCAGTTCGTCTCCCTTGTGAGCGCCAAAATGCTAAAATGAAACGTTGCACTCTCTCTCCTCCAAGGAAGGTGCTAGGCAGGAATTGTCTTGCTGGTCCTCACTAGCCCTGGCAGTCATTGCAGACAAACAGCAAGACTGGGGCTCTGCTCTTTCCTAGCCTTGCAAACAGCCAATGCAGTTCGTCTCCCTTGTGAGCGCCAAAATGCTAAAATGAAACGTTGCACTCTCTCTCCTCCAAGGAAGGTGCTAGGCAGGAATTGTCTTGCTGGTCCTCACTTGCCCTGGCAGTCATTGCACATAAACTGCAAGACTGGGGCTCTGCTCTTTCCTAGCCTTGCAAACAGCCAAAGCATTTTGTCTCCCTCGTAGAGCGCCAAAATGCTAAAATGAAACGTTGCACTCTCTCTCCTCCAAGGAAGGTGCTAGGCAGGAATTGTCTTGCTGGTCCTCACTTGCCCTGGCAGTCATTGCAGATAAACAGCAAGACTGGGGCTCTGCTCTTTCCTAGCCTTGCAAACAGCCAAAGCAGTTTTTCTCCCTCGTAGAGCGCCAAAATGCTAAAATGAAACGTTGCACTCTCTCTCCTCCAAGGAAGGTGCTAGGCAGGAATTGTCTGGCTGGTCCTCACTTGCCCTGGCAGTCATTGCAGATAAACAGCAAGACTGGGGCTCTGCTCTTTCCTAGCCTTGCAAACAGGCAGTCTGCTTTTTCTCACTCTCGCACTCCAAAAAGCAAAATGAAACGTTGCACACTCTCTCCTCCAAGGAAGGTGCTAGGCAGGAATTGTCTTGCTGGTTCTTACTTGCCCTTTCAGTCATTGTACATAAACAGCAAGACTGGGGCTCTGCTCTTTCCTAGCCTTGCAAACAGCCAAAGCATTTTGTCTCCCTCGTGGAGCGCCAAAACGCTAAAATGAAACGTTGCACTCTCTCTCCTCCAAGGAAGGTGCTAGGCAGGAATTGTCTTGCTGGTCCTCACTTGCCCTGGCAGTCATTGCAGATAAACAGCAAGACTGGGGCTCTGCTCTTTCCTAGCCTTGCAAACAGGCAGTCTGCTTTTTCTCACTCTCGCACTCCAAAAAGCAAAATGAAACGTTGCACACTCTCTCCTCCAAGGAAGGTGCTAGGCAGGAATTGTCTGGCTGGTCCTCACTTGCCCTGGCAGTCATTGCAGATAAACAGCAAGACTGGGGCTCTGCTCTTTCCTAGCCTTGCAAACAGGCACTCTGCTTTTTCTCACTCTCGCACTCCAAAAAGCAAACTGAAACGTTGCACTCTCTCTCCTCCAAGGAAGGTGCTAGGCAGGAATTGTCTTGCTGGTCCTCACTTGCCCTGGCAGTCATTGCAGGCAAACAGCAAGACTGGGGCTCTGCTCTTTCCTAGCCTTGCAAACAGCCAATGAAGTTTGTCTCCCTCGTGAGCGCCAAAATGCTAAAATGAAACGTTGCACTCTCTCTCCTCCAAGGAAGGTGCTAGGCAGGAATTGTCTTGCTGGTCCTCACTTGCCCTGGCAGTCATTGCAGACAAAGAGCAAGACTGGGGCTCTGCTCTTTCCTAGTCTTGCAAACAGCCAATGCAGTTCGTCTCCCTCGTGAGCGCCAAAATGCTAAAATGAAACGTTGCACTCTCTCTCCTCCAAGGAAGGTGCTAGGCAGGAATTGTCTTGCTGGTCCTCATTTCCCTGGCAGTCATTGCAGACAAACAGCAAGACTGGGGCTCTGCTCTTTCCTAGTCTTGCAAACAGCCAATGCAGTTCGTCTCCCTTGTGAGCGCCAAAATGCTAAAATGAAACGTTGCACTCTCTCCTCCAAGGAAGGTGCTAGGCAGGAATTGTCTTGCTGGTCCTCACTTGCCCTGGCAGTCATTGCAGATAAACAGCAAGACTGGGGCTCTGCTCTTTCCTAGCCTTGCAAACAGCCAAAGCAGTTTTTCTCCCTCGTGATCGCCAAAATGCTAAAATGAAACGTTGCACTCTCTCTCCTCCAAGGAAGGTGCTAGGCAGGAATTGTCTTGCTGGTTCTTACTTGCCCTTTCAGTCATTGTACATAAACAGCAAGACTGGGGCTCTGCTCTTTCCTAGCCTTGCAAACAGCCAAAGCATTTTGTCTCCCTCGTGGAGCGCCAAAACGCTAAAATGAAACGTTGCACTCTCTCTCCTCCAAGGAAGGTGCTAGGCAGGAATTGTCTTGCTGGTCCTCACTTGCCCTGGCAGTCATTGCAGACAAACAGCAAGACTGGGGCTCTGCTCTTTCCTAGCCTTGCAAACAGGCAGTCTGCTTTTTCTCACTCTCGCACTCCAAAAAGCAAAATGAAACGTTGCACACTCTCTCCTCCAAGGAAGGTGCTAGGCAGGAATTGTCTTGCTGGTCCTCACTTGCCCTGGCAGTCATTGGAGATAAACAGCAAGACTGGGGCTCTGCTCTTTCCTAGCCTTGCAAACAGGCACTGTGCTTTTTCTCACTCTCGCACTCCAAAAAGCAAACAAACGTTGCACTCTCTCTCCTCCAAGGAAGGTGCTAGGCAGGAATTGTCTTGCTGGTCCTCACTTGCCCTGGCAGTCATTGTAGACAAACAGCAAGACTGGGGCTCTGCTCTTTCCTAGACTTGCAAACAGCCAAAGCAGTTTGTCTCCCTCGTTAGCGCCAAAATGCTAAAATGAAACGTTGCACTCTCTCTCCTCCAAGGAAGGTGCTAGGCAGGAATTGTCTTACTGGTCCTCACTTGCCCTGGCAGTCATTGCAGATAAACAGCAAGACTGGGGCTCTGCTCTTTCCTAGCCTTGCAAACAGCCAAAGCAGTTTGTCTCCCTCGTGAGCGCCAAAATGCTAAAATGGAACATTGCACTCTCTCCTCCAAGGAAGGTGCTAGGCAGGAATTGTCTTGCTGGTCCTCACTTGCCCTGGCAGTCATTGCAGATAAACAGCAAGACTGGGGCTCTGCTCTTTCCTAGCCTTGCAAACAGGCACTCTGCTTTTTCTCACTCTCGCACTCCAAAAAGCAAAATGAAACGTTGCACTCTATATACTCCAAGGAAGGTGCTAGGCAGGAATTGTCTTGCTGGTCCTCACTTGCCCTGGCAGTCATTGCAGATAAACAGCAAGACTGGGGCTCTGCTCTTTCCTAGCCTTGCAAACAGCCAAAGCAGTTTGTCTCCCTCGTGAGCGCCAAAATGCTAAAATGAAACATTGCACTCTCTCCTCCAAGGAAGGTGCTAGGCAGGAATTGTCTTGCTGGTCCTCACTTGCCCTGGCAGTCATTGCAGATAAACAGCAAGACTGGGGCTCTGCTCTTTACTAGCCTTGCAAACAGGCACTCTGCTTTTTCTCACTCTCGCACTCCAAAAAGCTATAATGAAACGTTGCACTCTCTCTCCTCCAAGGAAGGAGCTAGGCAGGAATTGTCTTGCTGGTCCTCACTTGCCCTGGCAGTCATTGCAGATAAACAGCAAGTCTGGGGCTCTGCTCTTTCCTAGCCTTGCAAACAGGCACTCTGCTTTTTCTCACTCTCGCACTCCAAAAAGCAAAATGAAACGTTGCACTCTCTCTCCTCCAAGGAAGGTGCTAGGCAGGAATTGTCTTGCTGGTCCTCACTTGCCACGGCAGTCATTGCAGATAAACAGCAAGACTGGGGCTCTGCTCTTTCCTAGCCTTGCAAACAGCCAAAGCAGTTTGTCTCCCTCGTGAGGACCAAAATGCTAAAATGAAACGTTGCAATCTCTCTCCTCCAAGGAAGGTGCTAGGCAGGAATTGTCTTGCTGGTCCTCACTTGCCCTGGCAGTCATTGCAGACAAACAGCAAGACTGGGGCTCTGCTCTTTCCTAGCCTTGCAAACAGCCAATGCAGTTCGTCTCCCTCGTGAGCGCCAAAATGCTAAAATGAAACGATGCTCTCTCTCTCCTCCAAGGAAGGTGCTAGGCAGGAATTGTCTTGCTGGTCCTCACTTGCCCTGGCAGTCATTGCAGACAAACAGCAAGACTGGGGCTCTGCTCTTTCCTAGCCTTGCAAACAGCCAAAGCAGTTTGTCTCCCTCGTGAGCGCCAAAATGCTAAAATGAAACGTTGCACTCTCTCTCCTCCAAGGAAGGTGCTAGGCAGGAATTGTCTTGCTGGTCCTCACTTGCCCTGGCAGTCATTGCAGACAAACAGCAAGACTGGGGCTCTGCTCTTTCCTAGCCTTGCAAACAGCCAATGCAGTTTGTCTCGCTCGTGAGCGCCAAAATGCTAAAATGAAACGTTGCACTCTCTCTCCTCCAAGGAAGGTGCTAGGCAGGAATTGTCTTGCTGGTCCTCACTTGCCCTGGCAGTCATTGCAGACAAAGAGCAAGACTGGGGCTCTGCTCTTTCCTAGTCTTGCAAACAGCCAATGCAGTTCGTCTCCCTTGTGAGCGCCAAAATGCTAAAATGAAACGTTGCACTCTCTCTCCTCCAAGGAAGGTGCTAGGCAGGAATTGTCTTGCTGGTCCTCACTAGCCCTGGCAGTCATTGCAGACAAACAGCAAGACTGGGGCTCTGCTCTTTCCTAGTCTTGCAAACAGCCAATGCAGTTCGTCTCCCTTGTGAGCGCCAAAATGCTAAAATGAAACGTTGCACTCTCTCTCCTCCAAGGAAGGTGCTAGGCAGGAATTGTCTGGCTGGTCCTCACTTGCCCTGGCAGTCATTGCAGATAAACAGCAAGACTGGGGCTCTGCTCTTTCCTAGCCTTGCAAACAGGCAGTCTGCTTTTTCTCACTCTCGCACTCCAAAAAGCAAAATGAAACGTTGCACACTCTCTCCTCCAAGGAAGGTGCTAGGCAGGAATTGTCTGGCTGGTCCTCACTTGCCTGGCAGTCATTGCAGATAAACAGCAAGACTGGGGCTCTGCTCTTTCCTAGCCTTGCAAACAGGCACTCTGCTTTTTCTCACTCTCGCACTCCAAAAAGCAAACTGAAACGTTGCACTCTCTCTCCTCCAAGGAAGGTGCTAGGCAGGAATTGTCTTGCTGGTCCTCACTTGCCCTGGCAGTCATTGCAGACAAACAGCAAGACTGGGGCTCTGCTCTTTCCTAGCCTTGCAAACAGCCAAAGCAGTTTGTCTCCCTCGTAGATCGCCAAAATGCTAAAATGAAACGTTGCACTCTCTCTCCTCCAAGGAAGGTGCTAGGCAGGAATTGTCTGGCTGGTCCTCACTTGCCCTGGCAGTCATTGCAGATAAACAGCAAGACTGGGGCTCTGCTCTTTCCTAGCCTTGCAAACAGGCACTCTGCTTTTTCTCACTCTCGCACTCCAAAAAGCAAAATGAAACGTTGCACTCTCTCTCCTCCAAGGAAGGTGCTAGGCAGGAATTGTCTTGCTGGTCCTCACTTGCCCTGAAGTCATTGCAGACAAACAGCAAGACTGGGGCTATGCTCTTTCCTAGCCTTGCAAACAGGCACTCTGCTTCTTCTCACTCTCGCACTCCAAAAAGCAAAATGAAACGTTGCACTCTCTCTCCTCCAAGGAAGGTGCTAGGCAGGAATTGTCTGGCTGGTCCTCACTTGCCGTGGCAGTCATTGCAGATAAACAGCAAGACTGGGGCTCTGCTCTTTCCTAGCCTTGCAAACAGCCAATGCAGTTCGTCTCCCTCGTGAGCGCCAAAATGCTAAAATGAAACGATGCTCTCTCTCTCCTCCAAGGAAGGTGCTAGGCAGGAATTGTCTTGCTGGTCCTCACTTGCCCTGGCAGTCATTGCAGACAAACAGCAAGACTGGGGCTCTGCTCTTTCCTGGCCTTGCAAACAGCCAAAGCAGTTTGTCTCCCTCGTGAGCGCCAAAATGCTAAAATGAAACGTTGCACTCTCTCTCCTCCAAGGAAGGTGCTAGGCAGGAATTGTCTTGCTGGTCCTCACTAGCCCTGGCAGTCATTGCAGACAAACAGCAAGACTGGGGCTCTGCTCTTTCCTAGTCTTGCAAACAGCCAATGCAGTTCGTCTCCCTTGTGAGCGCCAAAATGCTAAAATGAAACGTTGCACTCTCTCTCCTCCAAGGAAGGTGCTAGGCAGGAATTGTCTGGCTGGTCCTCACTTGCCCTGGCAGTCATTGCAGATAAACAGCAAGACTGGGGCTCTGCTCTTTCCTAGCCTTGCAAACAGGCAGTCTGCTTTTTCTCACTCTCGCACTCCAAAAAGCAAAATGAAACGTTGCACACTCTCTCCTCCAAGGAAGGTGCTAGGCAGGAATTGTCTGGCTGGTCCTCACTTGCCTGGCAGTCATTGCAGATAAACAGCAAGACTGGGGCTCTGCTCTTTCCTAGCCTTGCAAACAGGCACTCTGCTTTTTCTCACTCTCGCACTCCAAAAAGCAAACTGAAACGTTGCACTCTCTCTCCTCCAAGGAAGGTGCTAGGCAGGAATTGTCTTGCTGGTCCTCACTTGCCCTGGCAGTCATTGCAGACAAACAGCAAGACTGGGGCTCTGCTCTTTCCTAGCCTTGCAAACAGCCAAAGCAGTTTGTCTCCCTCGTAGAGCGCCAAAATGCTAAAATGAAACGTTGCACTCTCTCTCCTCCAAGGAAGGTGCTAGGCAGGAATTGTCTGGCTGGTCCTCACTTGCCCTGGCAGTCATTGCAGATAAACAGCAAGACTGGGGCTCTGCTCTTTCCTAGCCTTGCAAACAGGCACTCTGCTTTTTCTCACTCTCGCACTCCAAAAAGCAAAATGAAACGTTGCACTCTCTCTCCTCCAAGGAAGGTGCTAGGCAGGAATTGTCTTGCTGGTCCTCACTTGCCCTGAAGTCATTGCAGACAAACAGCAAGACTGGGGCTATGCTCTTTCCTAGCCTTGCAAACAGGCACTCTGCTTCTTCTCACTCTCGCACTCCAAAAAGCAAAATGAAACGTTGCACTCTCTCTCCTCCAAGGAAGGTGCTAGGCAGGAATTGTCTGGCTGGTCCTCACTTGCCGTGGCAGTCATTGCAGATAAACAGCAAGACTGGGGCTCTGCTCTTTCCTAGCCTTGCAAACAGCCAATGCAGTTCGTCTCCCTCGTGAGCGCCAAAATGCTAAAATGAAACGATGCTCTCTCTCTCCTCCAAGGAAGGTGCTAGGCAGGAATTGTCTTGCTGGTCCTCACTTGCCCTGGCAGTCATTGCAGACAAACAGCAAGACTGGGGCTCTGCTCTTTCCTGGCCTTGCAAACAGCCAAAGCAGTTTGTCTCCCTCGTGAGCGCCAAAATGCTAAAATGAAACGTTGCACTCTCTCTCCTCCAAGGAAGGTGCTAGGCAGGAATTGTCTTGCTGGTCCTCACTTGCCCTGGCAGTCATTGCAGACAAACAGCAAGACTGGGGCTCTGCTCTTTCCTAGCCTTGCAAACAGCCAATGCAGTTTGTCTCGCTCGTGAGCGCCAAAATGCTAAAATGAAACGTTGCACTCTCTCTCCTCCAAGGAAGGTGCTAGGCAGGAATTGTCTTGCTGGTCCTCACTTGCCCTGGCAGTCATTGCAGACAAAGAGCAAGACTGGGGCTCTGCTCTTTCCTAGTCTTGCAAACAGCCAATGCAGTTCGTCTCCCTCGTGAGCGCCAAAATGCTAAAATGAAACGTTGCACTCTCTCTCCTCCAAGGAAGGTGCTAAGCAGGAATTGTCTTGCTGGTCCTCACTTGCCCTGGCAGTCATTGCAGACAAACAGCAAGACTGGGGCTCTGCTCTTTCCTAGTCTTGCAAACAGCCAATGCAGTTCGTCTCCCTTGTGAGCGCCAAAATGCTAAAATGAAACGATGCTCTCTCTCTCCTCCAAGGAAGGTGCTAGGCAGGAATTGTCTTGCTGGTCCTCACTTGCCCTGGCAGTCATTGCAGACAAACAGCAAGACTGGGGCTCTGCTCTTTCCTGGCCTTGCAAACAGCCAAAGCAGTTTGTCTCCCTCGTGAGCGCCAAAATGCTAAAATGAAACGTTGCACTCTCTCTCCTCCAAGGAAGGTGCTAGGCAGGAATTGTCTTGCTGGTCCTCACTTGCCCTGGCAGTCATTGCAGACAAACAGCAAGACTGGGGCTCTGCTCTTTCCTAGCCTTGCAAACAGCCAATGCAGTTTGTCTCGCTCGTGAGCGCCAAAATGCTAAAATGAAACGTTGCACTCTCTCTCCTCCAAGGAAGGTGCTAGGCAGGAATTGTCTTGCTGGTCCTCACTTGCCCTGGCAGTCATTGCAGACAAAGAGCAAGACTGGGGCTCTGCTCTTTCCTAGTCTTGCAAACAGCCAATGCAGTTCGTCTCCCTCGTGAGCGCCAAAATGCTAAAATGAAACGTTGCACTCTCTCTCCTCCAAGGAAGGTGCTAGGCAGGAATTGTCTTGCTGGTCCTCACTTGCCCTGGCAGTCATTGCAGACAAACAGCAAGACTGGGGCTCTGCTCTTTCCTAGTCTTGCAAACAGCCAATGCAGTTCGTCTCCCTTGTGAGCGCCAAAATGCTAAAATGAAACGTTGCAGTCTCTCTCCTCCAAGGAAGGTGCTAGGCAGGAATTGTCTTGCTGGTCCTCACTTGCCCTGGCAGTCATTGCAGATAAACAGCAAGACTGGGGCTCTGCTCTTTCCTAGCCTTGCAAACAGGCACTCTGCTTTTTCTCACTCTCGCACTCCAAAAAGCAAAATGAAACGTTGCACTCTCTCTCCTCCAAGGAAGGTGCTAGGCAGGAATTGTCTTGCTGATCCTCACTTGCCCTGGCAGTCATTGCAGATAAACAGCAAGACTGGGGCTCTGCTCTTTCCTAGCCTTGCAAACAGGCACTCTGCTTTTTCTCACTCTCGCACTCCAAAAAGCTAAATGAAACGTTGCACTCTCTCTCCTCCAAGGAAGGTGCTAGGCAGGAATTGTCTTGCTGGTCCTCACTTGCCCTGGCAGTCATTGCAGACAAACAGCAAGACTGGGGCTCTGCTCTTTCCTAGCCTTGCAAACAGCCAATGCAGTTTGTCTCGCTCGTGAGCGCCAAAATGCTAAAATGAAACGTTGCACTCTCTCTCCTCCAAGGAAGGTGCTAGGCAGGAATTGTCTTGCTGGTCCTCACTTGCCCTGGCAGTCATTGCAGACAAAGAGCAAGACTGGGGCTCTGCTCTTTCCTAGTCTTGCAAACAGCCAATGCAGTTCGTCTCCCTCGTGAGCGCCAAAATGCTAAAATGAAACGTTGCACTCTCTCTCCTCCAAGGAAGGTGCTAAGCAGGAATTGTCTTGCTGGTCCTCACTTGCCCTGGCAGTCATTGCAGACAAACAGCAAGACTGGGGCTCTGCTCTTTCCTAGTCTTGCAAACAGCCAATGCAGTTCGTCTCCCTTGTGAGCGCCAAAATGCTAAAATGAAACGATGCTCTCTCTCTCCTCCAAGGAAGGTGCTAGGCAGGAATTGTCTTGCTGGTCCTCACTTGCCCTGGCAGTCATTGCAGACAAACAGCAAGACTGGGGCTCTGCTCTTTCCTGGCCTTGCAAACAGCCAAAGCAGTTTGTCTCCCTCGTGAGCGCCAAAATGCTAAAATGAAACGTTGCACTCTCTCTCCTCCAAGGAAGGTGCTAGGCAGGAATTGTCTTGCTGGTCCTCACTTGCCCTGGCAGTCATTGCAGACAAACAGCAAGACTGGGGCTCTGCTCTTTCCTAGCCTTGCAAACAGCCAATGCAGTTTGTCTCGCTCGTGAGCGCCAAAATGCTAAAATGAAACGTTGCACTCTCTCTCCTCCAAGGAAGGTGCTAGGCAGGAATTGTCTTGCTGGTCCTCACTTGCCCTGGCAGTCATTGCAGACAAAGAGCAAGACTGGGGCTCTGCTCTTTCCTAGTCTTGCAAACAGCCAATGCAGTTCGTCTCCCTCGTGAGCGCCAAAATGCTAAAATGAAACGTTGCACTCTCTCTCCTCCAAGGAAGGTGCTAGGCAGGAATTGTCTTGCTGGTCCTCACTTGCCCTGGCAGTCATTGCAGACAAACAGCAAGACTGGGGCTCTGCTCTTTCCTAGTCTTGCAAACAGCCAATGCAGTTCGTCTCCCTTGTGAGCGCCAAAATGCTAAAATGAAACGTTGCAGTCTCTCTCCTCCAAGGAAGGTGCTAGGCAGGAATTGTCTTGCTGGTCCTCACTTGCCCTGGCAGTCATTGCAGATAAACAGCAAGACTGGGGCTCTGCTCTTTCCTAGCCTTGCAAACAGGCACTCTGCTTTTTCTCACTCTCGCACTCCAAAAAGCAAAATGAAACGTTGCACTCTCTCTCCTCCAAGGAAGGTGCTAGGCAGGAATTGTCTTGCTGATCCTCACTTGCCCTGGCAGTCATTGCAGATAAACAGCAAGACTGGGGCTCTGCTCTTTCCTAGCCTTGCAAACAGGCACTCTGCTTTTTCTCACTCTCGCACTCCAAAAAGCAAAATGAAACGTTGCACTCTATATACTCCAAGGAAGGTGCTAGGCAGGAATTGTCTTGCTGGTCCTCACTTGCCCTGGCAGTCATTGCAGATAAACAGCAAGACTGGGGCTCTGCTCTTTCCTAGCCTTGCAAACAGGCACTCTGCTTTTTCTCACTCTCGCACTCCAAAAAGCAAAATGAAACGTTGCACTCTATATACTCCAAGGAAGGTGCTAGGCAGGAATTGTCTTGCTGGTCCTCACTTGCTCTGGCAGTCATTGCAGATAAACAGAAAGACTGGGGCTCTGCTCTTTCCTAGCCTTGCAAACAGCCAAAGCAGTTTGTCTCCCTCGTGAGCGCCAAAATGCTAAAATGAAACATTGCACTCTCTCCTCCAAGGAAGGTGCTAGGCAGGAATTGTCTTGCTGGTCCTCACTTGCCCTGGCAGTCATTGTAGATAAACAGCAAGACTGGGGCTCTGCTCTTTACTAGCCTTGCAAACAGGCACTCTGCTTTTTCTCACTCTCGCACTCCAAAAAGCTAAATGAAACGTTGCACTCTCTCTCCTCCAAGGAAGGTGCTAGGCAGGAATTGTCTGGCTGGTCCTCACTTGCCCTGGCAGTCATTGCAGATAAACAGCAAGACTGGGGCTCTGCTCTTTCCTAGCCTTGCAAACAGGCACTCTGCTTTTTCTCACTCTCGCACTCCAAAAAGCAAAATGAAACGTTGCACTCTCTCTCCTCCAAGGAAGGTGCTAGGCAGGAATTGTCTAGCTGGTCCTCACTTGTCCTGGCAGTCATTGCAGATAAACAGCAAGACTGGGGCTCTGCTCTTTCCTAGCCTTGCAAACAGGCACTCTGCTTTTTCTCACTCTCGCACTCCAAAAAGCAAAATGAAACGTTGCACTCTCTCTCCTCCAAGGAAGGTGCTAGGCAGGAATTGTCTTGCTGGTCCTCACTTGCCCTGGCAGTCATTGCAGATAAACAGCAAGACTCGGGCTCTGCTCTTTCCTAGCCTTGCAAACAGCCAAAGCAGTTTGTCTCCCTCGTGAGGACCAAAATGCTAAAATGAAACGTTGCAATCTCTCTCCTCCAAGGAAGGTGCTAGGCAGGAATTGTCTTGCTGGTCCTCACTTGCCCTGGCAGTCATTGCAGACAAACAGCAAGACTCGGGCTCTGCTCTTTCCTAGCCTTGCAAACAGCCAAAGCAGTTCGTCTCCCTCGTGAGCGCCAAAATGCTAAAATGAAACGATGCTCTCTCTCACCTCCAAGGAAGGTGCTAGGCAGGAATTGTCTTGCTGGTCCTCACTTGCCCTGGCAGTCATTGCAGACAAACAGCAAGACTGGGGCTCTGCTCTTTCCTGGCCTTGCAAACAGTCAAAGCAGTTTGTCTCCCTCGTGACCGCCAAAATGCTAAAATGAAACGTTGCACTCTCTCTCCTCCAAGGAAGGTGCTAGGCAGGAATTGTCTTGCTGGTCCTCACTTGCCCTGGCAGTCATTGCAGATAAACAGCAAGACTGGGGCTCTGCTCTTTCCTAGCCTTGCAAACAGCCAAAGCAGTTTGTCTCCCTCGTGAGCGCCAAAATGCTAAAATGAAACATTGCACTCTCTCCTCCAAGGAAGGTGCTAGGCAGGAATTGTCTTGCTGGTCCTCACTTGCCCTGGCAGTCATTGTAGATAAACAGCAAGACTGGGGCTCTGCTCTTTCCTAGCCTTGTAAACAGCCAAAGCAGTTTGTCTCCCTCGTAGAGCGCCAAAATGCTAAAATGAAACGTTGCACTCTCTCTCCTCCAAGGAAGGTGCTAGGCAGGAATTGTCTTGCTGGTCCTCACTTGCCCTGGCAGTCATTGCAGATAAACAGCAAGACTGGGGCTCTGCTCTTTCCTAGCCTTGCAAACAGGCACTCTGCTTTTTCTCACTCTCGCACTCCAAAAAGCAAAATGAAACGTTGCACTCTCTCTCCTCCAAGGAAGGTGCTAGGCAGGAATTGGCTTGCTGGTCCTCACTTGTCCTGGCAGTCATTGCAGATAAACAGCAAGACTGGGGCTCTGCTCTTTCCTAGCCTTGCAAACAGGCAGTCTCCTTTTTCTCACTCTCGCACTCCAAAAAGCAAAATGAAACGTTGCACTCTCTCTCCTCCAAGGAAGGTGCTAGGCAGGAATTGTCTTGCTGGTCCTCACTTGCCCTGGCAGTCATTGCAGATAAACAGCAAGACTGGGGCTCTGCTCTTTCCTAGCCTTGCAAACAGGCACTCTGCTTTTTCTCACTCTCGCACTCCAAAAAGCAAAATGAAACGTTGCACTCTCTCTCCTCCAAGGAAGGTGCTAGGCAGGAATTGTCTGGCTGGTCCTCACTTGCCCTGGCAGTCATTGCAGATAAACAGCAAGACTGGGGCTCTGCTCTTTCCTAGCCTTGCAAACAGGCAGTCTGCTTTTTCTCACTCTCGCACTCCAAAAAGCAAAATGAAACGTTGCACTCTCTCTCCTCCAAGGAAGGTGCTAGGCAGGAATTGTCTTGCTGGTCCTCACTTGCCACGGCAGTCATTGCAGATAAACAGCAAGACTGGGGCTCTGCTCTTTCCTAGCCTTGCAAACAGCCAAAGCAGTTTGTCTCCCTCGTGAGGACCAAAATGCTAAAATGAAACGTTGCACTCTCTCTCCTCCAAGGAAGGTGCTAGGCAGGAATTGTCTTGCTGGTCCTCACTTGCTCTGGCAGTCATTGCAGATAAACAGAAAGACTGGGGCTCTGCTCTTTCCTAGCCTTGCAAACAGGCACTCTGCTTTTTCTCACTCTCGCACTCCAAAAAGCAAAATGAAACGTTGCACTCTCTCTCCTCCAAGGAAGGTGCTAGGCAGGAATTGTCTAGCTGGTCCTCACTTGTCCTGGCAGTCATTGCAGATAAACAGCAAGACTGGGGCTCTGCTCTTTCCTAGCCTTGCAAACAGGCAGTCTGCTTTTTCTCACTCTCGCACTCCAAAAAGCAATATGAAACGTTGCACTCTCTCTCCTCCAAGGAAGGTGCTAGGCAGGAATTGTCTTGCTGGTCCTCACTTGCCCTGGCAGTCATTGCAGATAAACAGCAAGTCTGGGGCTCTGCTCTTTCCTAGCCTTGCAAACAGGCACTCTGCTTTTTCTCACTCTCGCACTCCAAAAAGCAAAATGAAACGTTGCACTCTCTCTCCTCCAAGGAAGGTGCTAGGCAGGAATTGTCTTGCTGATCCTCACTTGCCCTGGCAGTCATTGCAGATAAACAGCAAGACTGGGGCTCTGCTCTTTCCTAGCCTTGCAAACAGGCACTCTGCTTTTTCTCACTCTCGCACTCCAAAAAGCAAAATGAAACGTTGCACTCTCTCTCCTCCAAGGAAGGCGCTAGGCAGGAATTGTCTTGCTGGTCCTCACTTGCCCTGGCAGTCATTGCAGATAAACAGCAAGACTGGGGCTCTGCTCTTTCCTAGCCTTGCAAACAGCCAAAGCAGTTTGTCTCCCTCGTGAGGACCAAAATGCTAAAATGAAACGTTGCACTCTCTCTCCTCCAAGGAAGGTGCTAGGCAGGAATTGTCTTGCTGGTCCTCACTTGCCCTGGCAGTCATTGCAGATAAACAGCAAGACTGGGGCTCTGCTCTTTCCTAGCCTTGCAAACAGCCAAAGCAGTTTGTCTCCCTCGTGAGCGCCAAAATGCTAAAATGAAACATTGCACTCTCTCTCCTCCAAGGAAGGTGCTAGGCAGGAATTGTCTTGCTGGTCCTCACTTGCCCTGGCAGTCATTGCAGATAAACAGCAAGACTGGGGCTCTGCTCTTTCCTAGCCTTGCAAACAGGCACTCTGCTTTTTCTCACTCTCGCACTCCAAAAAGCAAAATGAAACGTTGCACTCTCTCTCCTCCAAGGAAGGTGCTAGGCAGGAATTGGCTTGCTGGTCCTCACTTGTCCTGGCAGTCATTGCAGATAAACAGCAAGACTGGGGCTCTGCTCTTTCCTAGCCTTGCAAACAGGCAGTCTCCTTTTTCTCACTCTCGCACTCCAAAAAGCAAAATGAAACGTTGCACTCTCTCTCCTCCAAGGAAGGTGCTAGGCAGGAATTGTCTTGCTGGTCCTCACTTGCCCTGGCAGTCATTGCAGATAAACAGCAAGACTGGGGCTCTGCTCTTTCCTAGCCTTGCAAACAGGCACTCTGCTTTTTCTCACTCTCGCACTCCAAAAAGCAAAATGAAACGTTGCACTCTCTCTCCTCCAAGGAAGGTGCTAGGCAGGAATTGTCTTGCTGATCCTCACTTGCCCTGGCAGTCATTGCAGATAAACAGCAAGACTGGGGCTCTGCTCTTTCCTAGCCTTGCAAACAGGGACTCTGCTTTTTCTCACTCTCGCACTCCAAAAAGCAAAATGAAACGTTGCACTCTCTCTCCTCCAAGGAAGGTGCTAGGCAGGAATTGTCTTGCTGGTCCTCACTTGCCACGGCAGTCATTGCAGATAAACAGCAAGACTGGGGCTCTGCTCTTTCCTAGCCTTGCAAACAGCCAAAGCAGTTTGTCTCCCTCGTGAGGACCAAAATGCTAAAATGAAACGTTGCACTCTCTCTCCTCCAAGGAAGGTGCTAGGCAGGAATTGTCTTGCTGGTCCTCACTTGCCCTGGCAGTCATTGCAGACAAACAGCAAGACTGGGGCTCTGCTCTTTCCTAGCCTTGCAAACAGCCAATGCAGTTCGTCTCCCTTGTGAGCGCCAAAATGCTAAAATGAAACGTTGCACTCTCTCTCCTCCAAGGAAGGTGCTAGGCAGGAATTGTCTTGCTGGTCCTCACTTGCCCTGGCAGTCATTGCAGATAAACAGCAAGACTGGGGCTCTGCTCTTTCCTAGCCTTGCAAACAGGCACTCTGCTTTTTCTCACTCTCGCACTCCAAAAAGCAAAATGAAACGTTGCACTCTCTCTCCTCCAAGGAAGGTGCTAGGCAGGAATTGTCTTGCTGATCCTCACTTGCCCTGGCAGTCATTGCAGATAAACAGCAAGACTGGGGCTCTGCTCTTTCCTAGCCTTGCAAACAGGCACTCTGCTTTTTCTCACTCTCGCACTCCAAAAAGCAAAATGAAACGTTGCACTCTCTCTCCTCCAAGGAAGGTGCTAGGCAGGAATTGTCTTGCTGGTCCTCACTTGTCCTGGCAGTCATTGCAGATAAACAGCAAGACTGGGGCTCTGCTCTTTCCTAGCCTTGCAAACAGGCAGTCTGCTTTTTCTCACTCTCGCACTCCAAAAAGCAAAATGAAACGTTGCACTCTCTCTCCTCCAAGGAAGGTGCTAGGCAGGAATTGTCTTGCTGGTCCTCACTTGCCCTGGCAGTCATTGCAGATAAACAGCAAGACTGGGGCTCTGCTCTTTCCTAGCCTTGCAAACAGGCACTCTGCTTTTTCTCACTCTCGCACTCCAAAAAGCAAAATGAAACGTTGCACTCTCTCTCCTCCAAGGAAGGTGCTAGGCAGGAATTGTCTTGCTGATCCTCACTTGCCCTGGCAGTCATTGCAGATAAACAGCAAGACTGGGGCTCTGCTCTTTCCTAGCCTTGCAAACAGGCACTCTGCTTTTTCTCACTCTCGCACTCCAAAAAGCAAAATGAAACGTTGCACTCTCTCTCCTCCAAGGAAGGCGCTAGGCAGGAATTGTCTTGCTGGTCCTCACTTGCCCTGGCAGTCATTGCAGATAAACAGCAAGACTGGGGCTCTGCTCTTTCCTAGCCTTGCAAACAGCCAAAGCAGTTTGTCTCCCTCGTGAGGATCAAAATGCTAAAATGAAACGTTGCAATCTCTCTCCTCCAAGGAAGGTGCTAGGCAGGAATTGTCTTGCTGGTCCTCACTTGCCCTGGCAGTCATTGCAGACAAACAGCAAGACTCGGGCTCTGCTCTTTCCTAGCCTTGCAAACAGCCAAAGCAGTTCGTCTCCCTCGTGAGCGCCAAAATGCTAAAATGAAACGATGCTCTCTCTCACCTCCAAGGAAGGTGCTAGGCAGGAATTGTCTTGCTGGTCCTCACTTGCCCTGGCAGTCATTGCAGACAAACAGCAAGACTGGGGCTCTGCTCTTTCCTGGCCTTGCAAACAGCCAAAGCAGTTTGTCTCCCTCGTGACCGCCAAAATGCTAAAATGAAACGTTGCACTCTCTCTCCTCCAAGGAAGGTGCTAGGCAGGAATTGTCTTGCTGGTCCTCACTTGCTCTGGCAGTCATTGCAGATAAACAGCAAGACTGGGGCTCTGCTCTTTCCTAGCCTTGCAAACAGCCAAAGCAGTTTGTCTCCCTCGTGAGCGCCAAAATGCTAAAATGAAACATTGCACTCTCTCTCCTCCAAGGAAGGTGCTAGGCAGGAATTGTCTTGCTGGTCCTCACTTGCCCTGGCAGTCATTGCAGATAAACAGCAAGACTGGGGCTCTGCTCTTTCCTAGCCTTGCAAACAGGCACTCTGCTTTTTCTCACTCTCGCACTCCAAAAAGCAAAATGAAACGTTGCACTCTCTCTCCTCCAAGGAAGGTGCTAGGCAGGAATTGGCTTGCTGGTCCTCACTTGCCCTGGCAGTCATTGTAGATAAACAGCAAGACTGGGGCTCTGCTCTTTACTAGCCTTGCAAACAGGCACTCTGCTTTTTCTCACTCTCGCACTCCAAAAAGCTAAATGAAACGTGGCACTCTCTCTCCTCCAAGGAAGGAGCTAGGCAGGAATTGTCTTGCTGGTCCTCACTTGCCCTGGCAGTCATTGCAGATAAACAGCAAGACTGGGGCTCTGCTCTTTCCTAGCCTTGCAAACAGGCACTCTGCTTTTTCTCACTCTCGCACTCCAAAAAGCTAAATGAAACGTTGCACTCTCTCTCCTCCAAGGAAGGAGCTAGGCAGGAATTGTCTTGCTGGTCCTCACTTGCTCTGGCAGTCATTGCAGATAAACAGCAAGACTGGGGCTCTGCTCTTTCCTAGCCTTGCAAACAGGCACTCTGCTTTTTCTCACTCTCGCACTCCAAAAAGCAAAATGAAACGTTGCACTCTCTCTCCTCCAAGGAAGGTGCTAGGCAGGAATTGTCTTGCTGATCCTCACTTGCCCTGGCAGTCATTGCAGATAAACAGCAAGACTGGGGCTCTGCTCTTTCCTAGCCTTGCAAACAGGCACTCTGCTTTTTCTCACTCTCGCACTCCAAAAAGCAAAATGAAACGTTGCACTCTCTCTCCTCCAAGGAAGGTGCTAGGCAGGAATTGTCTTGCTGGTCCTCACTTGCCCTGGCAGTCATTGCAGATAAACAGCAAGACTGGGGCTCTGCTCTTTCCTAGCCTTGCAAACAGCCAAAGCAGTTTGTCTCCCTCGTGAGCGCCAAAATGCTAAAATGAAACATTGCACTCTCTCCTCCAAGGAAGGTGCTAGGCAGGAATTGTCTTGCTGGTCCTCACTTGCCCTGGCAGTCATTGCAGATAAACAGCAAGACTGGGGCTCTGCTCTTTCCTAGCCTTGCAAACAGGCACTCTGCTTTTTCTCACTCTCGCACTCCAAAAAGCAAAATGAAACGTTGCACTCTCTCTCCTCCAAGGAAGGCGCTAGGCAGGAATTGTCTTGCTGGTCCTCACTTGCCCTGGCAGTCATTGCAGATAAACAGCAAGACTGGGGCTCTGCTCTTTCCTAGCCTTGCAAACAGCCAAAGCAGTTTGTCTCCCTCGTGAGGATCAAAATGCTAAAATGAAACGTTGCAATCTCTCTCCTCCAAGGAAGGTGCTAGGCAGGAATTGTCTTGCTGGTCCTCACTTGCCCTGGCAGTCATTGCAGACAAACAGCAAGACTCGGGCTCTGCTCTTTCCTAGCCTTGCAAACAGCCAAAGCAGTTCGTCTCCCTCGTGAGCGCCAAAATGCTAAAATGAAACGATGCTCTCTCTCACCTCCAAGGAAGGTGCTAGGCAGGAATTGTCTTGCTGGTCCTCACTTGCCCTGGCAGTCATTGCAGACAAACAGCAAGACTGGGGCTCTGCTCTTTCCTGGCCTTGCAAACAGCCAAAGCAGTTTGTCTCCCTCGTGACCGCCAAAATGCTAAAATGAAACGTTGCACTCTCTCTCCTCCAAGGAAGGTGCTAGGCAGGAATTGTCTTGCTGGTCCTCACTTGCTCTGGCAGTCATTGCAGATAAACAGCAAGACTGGGGCTCTGCTCTTTCCTAGCCTTGCAAACAGCCAAAGCAGTTTGTCTCCCTCGTGAGCGCCAAAATGCTAAAATGAAACATTGCACTCTCTCTCCTCCAAGGAAGGTGCTAGGCAGGAATTGTCTTGCTGGTCCTCACTTGCCCTGGCAGTCATTGCAGATAAACAGCAAGACTGGGGCTCTGCTCTTTCCTAGCCTTGCAAACAGGCACTCTGCTTTTTCTCACTCTCGCACTCCAAAAAGCAAAATGAAACGTTGCACTCTCTCTCCTCCAAGGAAGGTGCTAGGCAGGAATTGGCTTGCTGGTCCTCACTTGCCCTGGCAGTCATTGTAGATAAACAGCAAGACTGGGGCTCTGCTCTTTACTAGCCTTGCAAACAGGCACTCTGCTTTTTCTCACTCTCGCACTCCAAAAAGCTAAATGAAACGTGGCACTCTCTCTCCTCCAAGGAAGGAGCTAGGCAGGAATTGTCTTGCTGGTCCTCACTTGCCCTGGCAGTCATTGCAGATAAACAGCAAGACTGGGGCTCTGCTCTTTCCTAGCCTTGCAAACAGGCACTCTGCTTTTTCTCACTCTCGCACTCCAAAAAGCTAAATGAAACGTTGCACTCTCTCTCCTCCAAGGAAGGAGCTAGGCAGGAATTGTCTTGCTGGTCCTCACTTGCTCTGGCAGTCATTGCAGATAAACAGCAAGACTGGGGCTCTGCTCTTTCCTAGCCTTGCAAACAGGCACTCTGCTTTTTCTCACTCTCGCACTCCAAAAAGCAAAATGAAACGTTGCACTCTCTCTCCTCCAAGGAAGGTGCTAGGCAGGAATTGTCTTGCTGATCCTCACTTGCCCTGGCAGTCATTGCAGATAAACAGCAAGACTGGGGCTCTGCTCTTTCCTAGCCTTGCAAACAGGCACTCTGCTTTTTCTCACTCTCGCACTCCAAAAAGCAAAATGAAACGTTGCACTCTCTCTCCTCCAAGGAAGGTGCTAGGCAGGAATTGTCTTGCTGGTCCTCACTTGCCCTGGCAGTCATTGCAGATAAACAGCAAGACTGGGGCTCTGCTCTTTCCTAGCCTTGCAAACAGCCAAAGCAGTTTGTCTCCCTCGTGAGCGCCAAAATGCTAAAATGAAACATTGCACTCTCTCCTCCAAGGAAGGTGCTAGGCAGGAATTGTCTTGCTGGTCCTCACTTGCCCTGGCAGTCATTGTAGATAAACAGCAAGACTGGGGCTCTGCTCTTTACTAGCCTTGCAAACAGGCACTCTGCTTTTTCTCACTCTCGCACTCCAAAAAGCAAAATGAAACGTTGCACTCTCTCTCCTCCAAGGAAGGTGCTAGGCAGGAATTGTCTTGCTGGTCCTCACTTGCCCTGGCAGTCATTGCAGACAAACAGCAAGACTGGGGCTCTGCTCTTTCCTGGCCTTGCAAACAGCCAAAGCAGTTTGTCTCCCTCGTGAGCGCCAAAATGCTAAAATGAAACGTTGCACTCTCTCTCCTCCAAGGAAGGTGCTAGGCAGGAATTGTCTTGCTGGTCCTCGCTTGCCCTGGCAGTCATTGCAGATAAACAGCAAGACTGGGGCTCTGCTCTTTCCTAGCCTTGTAAACAGCCAAAGCAGTTTGTCTCCCTCGTAGAGCGCCAAAATGCTAAAATGAAACGTTGCACTCTCTCTCCTCCAAGGAAGGTGCTAGGCAGGAATTGTCTTGCTGGTCCTCACTTGCCCTGGCAGTCATTGCAGACAAACAGCAAGACTGGGGCTCTGCTCTTTCCTAGCCTTGCAAACAGCCAATGCAGTTCGTCTCCCTCGTGAGCGCCAAAATGCTAAAATGAAACGTTGCACTCTCTCTCCTCCAAGGAAGGTGCTAGGCAGGAATTGTCTTGCTGGTCCTCACTTGCTCTGGCAGTCATTGCAGACAAACAGCAAGACTGGGGCTCTGCTCTTTCCTAGCCTTGCAAACAGCCAAAGCAGTTTGTCTCCCTCGTGAGCGCCAAAATGCTAAAATGAAACATTGCACTCTCTCCTCCAAGGAAGGTGCTAGGCAGGAATTGTCTTGCTGGTCCTCACTTGCCCTGGCAGTCATTGTAGATAAACAGCAAGACTGGGGCTCTGCTCTTTACTAGCCTTGCAAACAGGCACTCTGCTTTTTCTCACTCTCGCACTCCAAAAAGCAAAATGAAACGTTGCACTCTCTCTCCTCCAAGGAAGGTGCTAGGCAGGAATTGTCTTGCTGGTCCTCACTTGCCCTGCAGTCATTGCAGACAAACAGCAAGACTCGGGCTCTGCTCTTTCCTAGCCTTGCAAACAGCCAAAGCAGTTCGTCTCCCTCGTGAGCGCCAAAATGCTAAAATGAAACGATGCTCTCTCTCTCCTCCAAGGAAGGTGCTAGGCAGGAATTGTCTTGCTGGTCCTCACTTGCCCTGGCAGTCATTGCAGACAAACAGCAAGACTGGGGCTCTGCTCTTTCCCAGTCTTGCAAACAGCCAATGCAGTTCGTCTCCCTTGTGAGCGCCAAAATGCTAAAATGAAACGTTGCACTCTCTCTCCTCCAAGGAAGGTGCTAGGCAGGAATTGTCTTGCTGGTCCTCACTTGCCCTGGCAGTCATTGCAGATAAACAGCAAGACTGGGGCTCTGCTCTTTCCTAGCCTTGCAAACAGGCACTCTGCTTTTTCTCACTCTCGCACTCCAAAAAGCAAAATGAAACGTTGCACTCTCTCTCCTCCAAGGAAGGTGATAGGCAGGAATTGGCTTGCTGGTCCTCACTTGTCCTGGCAGTCATTGCAGATAAACAGCAAGACTGGGGCTCTGCTCTTTCCTAGCCTTGCAAACAGGCAGTCTGCTTTTTCTCACTCTCGCACTCCAAAAAGCAAAATGAAACGTTGCACTCCCTCTCCTCCAAGGAAGGTGCTAGGCAGGAATTGTCTTGCTGGTCCTCACTTGCCCTGGCAGTCATTGCAGATAAACAGCAAGACTGGGGCTCTGCTCTTTCCTAGCCTTGCAAACAGCCAAAGCAGTTTGTCTCCCTCGTGAGCGCCAAAATGCTAAAATGAAACATTGCACTCTCTCCTCCAAGGAAGGTGCTAGGCAGGAATTGTCTTGCTGGTCCTCACTTGCCATGGCAGTCATTGCAGATAAACAGCAAGACTGGGGCTCTGCTCTTTACTAGCCTTGCAAACAGGCACTCTGCTTTTTCTCACTCTCGCACTCCAAAAAGCTAAATGAAACGTTGCACTCTCTCTCCTCCAAGGAAGGAGCTAGGCAGGAATTGTCTTGCTGGTCCTCACTTGCCCTGGCAGTCATTGCAGATAAACAGCAAGACTGGGGCTCTGCTCTTTCCTAGCCTTGCAAACAGGCACTCTGCTTTCTCTCACTCTCGCACTCCAAAAAGCAAAATGAAACGATGCACACTCTCTCCTCCAAGGAAGGTGCTAGGCAGGAATTGTCTTGCTGGTCCTCACTTGCCCTGGCAGTCATTGCAGATAAACAGCAAGACTGGGGCTCTGCTCTTTCCTAGCCTTGCAAACAGCCAAAGCAGTTTGTCTCCCTCGTAGAGCGCCAAAATGCTAAAATGAAACGTTGCACTCTCTCTCCTCCAAGGAAGGTGCTAGGCAGGAATTGTCTTGCTGATCCTCACTTGCCCTGGCAGTCATTGCAGATAAACAGCAAGACTGGGGCTCTGCTCTTTCCTAGCCTTGCAAACAGGCACTCTGCTTTTTCTCACTCTCGCACTCCAAAAAGCAAAATGAAACGTTGCACTCTCTCTCCTCCAAGGAAGGTGCTAGGCAGGAATTGTCTTGCTGGTCCTCACTTGCCCTGGCAGTCATTGCAGATAAACAGCAAGACTCGGGCTCTGCTCTTTCCTAGCCTTGCAAACAGCCAAAGCAGTTTGTCTCCCTCGTGAGGACCAAAATGCTAAAATGAAACGTTGCACTCTCTCTCCTCCAAGGAAGGTGCTAGGCAGGAATTGTCTTGCTGGTCCTCACTTGCCCTGGCAGTCATTGCAGACAAACAGCAAGACTCGGGCTCTGCTCTTTCCTAGCCTTGCAAACAGCCAAAGCAGTTCGTCTCCCTCGTGAGCGCCAAAATGCTAAAATGAAACGATGCTCTCTCTCACCTCCAAGGAAGGTGCTAGGCAGGAATTGTCTTGCTGGTCCTCACTTGCCCTGGCAGTCATTGCAGATAAACAGCAAGACTGGGGCTCTGCTCTTTCCTAGCCTTGCAAACAGCCAAAGCAGTTTGTCTCACTCGTGAGCGCCAAAATGCTAAAATGAAACATTGCACTCTCTCCTCCAAGGAAGGTGCTAGGCAGGAATTGTCTTGCTGGTCCTCACTTGCCCTGGCAGTCATTGCAGATAAACAGCAAGACTGGGGCTCTGCTCTTTCCTAGCCTTGTAAACAGCCAAAGCAGTTTGTCTCCCTCGTAGAGCGCCAAAATGCTAAAATGAAACGTTGCACTCTCTCTCCTCCAAGGAAGGTGCTAGGCAGGAATTGTCTTGCTGGTCCTCACTTGCTCTGGCAGTCATTGCAGACAAACAGCAAGACTGGGGCTCTGCTCTTTCCTAGCCTTGCAAACAGGCACTCTGCTTTTTCTCACTCTCGCTCTCCAAAAAGCAAAAAGAAACGTTGCACTCTCTCTCCTCCAAGGAAGGTGCTAGGCAGGAATTGGCTTGCTGGTCCTCACTTGTCCTGGCAGTCATTGCAGATAAACAGCAAGACTGGGGCTCTGCTCTTTCCTAGCCTTGCAAACAGGCAGTCTGCTTTTTCTCACTCTCGCACTCCAAAAAGCAAAATGAAACGTTGCACTCTCTCTCCTCCAAGGAAGGTGCTAGGCAGGAATTGTCTTGCTGGTCCTCACTTGCCCTGGCAGTCATTGCAGATAAACAGCAAGACTGGGGCTCTGCTCTTTCCTAGCCTTGCAAACCGCCAAAGCAGTTTGTCTCCCTCGTGAGCGCCAAAATGCTAAAATGAAACATTGCACTCTCTCCTCCAAGGAAGGTGCTAGGCAGGAATTGTCTTGCTGGTCCTCACTTGCCCTGGCAGTCATTGTAGATAAACAGCAAGACTGGGGCTCTGCTCTTTACTAGCCTTGCAAACAGGCACTCTGCTTTTTCTCACTCTCGCACTCCAAAAAGCTAAATGAAACGTTGCACTCTCTCTCCTCCAAGGAAGGAGCTAGGCAGGAATTGTCTTGCTGGTCCTCACTTGCCCTGGCAGTCATTGCAGATAAACAGCAAGACTGGGGCTCTGCTCTTTCCTAGCCTTGCAAACAGGCACTCTGCTTTCTCTCACTCTCGCACTCCAAAAAGCAAAATGAAACGTTGCACTCTCTCTCCTCCAAGGAAGGTGCTAGGCAGGAATTGTCTTGCTGATCCTCACTTGCCCTGGCAGTCATTGCAGATAAACAGCAAGACTGGGGCTCTGCTCTTTCCTAGCCTTGCAAACAGGCACTCTGCTTTTTCTCACTCTCGCACTCCAAAAAGCAAAATGAAACGTTGCACTCTCTCTCCTCCAAGGAAGGTTCTAGGCAGGAATTGTCTTGCTGGTCCTCACTTGCCCTGGCAGTCATTGCAGATAAACAGCAAGACTCGGGCTCTGCTCTTTCCTAGCCTTGCAAACAGCCAAAGCAGTTTGTCTCCCTCGTGAGGACCAAAATGCTAAAATGAAACGTTGCAATCTCTCTCCTCCAAGGAAGGTGCTAGGCAGGAATTGTCTTGCTGGTCCTCACTTGCCCTGGCAGTCATTGCAGACAAACAGCAAGACTCGGGCTCTGCTCTTTCCTAGCCTTGCAAACAGCCAAAGCAGTTCGTCACCCTCGTGAGCGCCAAAATGCTAAAATGAAACGATGCTCTCTCTCTCCTCCAAGGAAGGTGCTAGGCAGGAATTGTCTTGCTGGTCCTCACTTGCCCTGGCAGTCATTGCAGACAAACAGCAAGACTGGGGCTCTGCTCTTTCCTACCCTTGCAAACAGCCAAAGCAGTTTGTCTCCCTCGTGAGCGCCAAAATGCTAAAATGAAACGTTGCACTCTCTCTCCTCCAAGGAAGGTGCTAGGCAGGAATTGTCTTGCTGGTCCTCACTTGCCCTGGCAGTCATTGCAGATAAACAGCAAGACTGGGGCTCTGCTCTTTCCTAGCCTTGCAAACAGCCAAAGCAGTTTGTCTCCCTCGTGAGCGCCAAAATGCTAAAATGAAACATTGCACTCTCTCCTCCAAGGAAGGTGCTAGGCAGGAATTGTCTTGCTGATCCTCACTTGCCCTGGCAGTCATTGCAGATAAACAGCAAGACTGGGGCTCTGCTCTTTCCTAGCCTTGCAAACAGCCAAAGCAGTTTGTCTCCCTCGTAGAGCGCCAAAATGCTAAAATGAAACGTTGCACTCTCTCTCCTCCAAGGAAGGTGCTAGGCAGGAATTGTCTTGCTGGTCCTCACTTGCCCTGGCAGTCATTGCAGACAAACAGCAAGACTGGGGCTCTGCTATTTCCTAGCCTTGCAAACAGCCAATGCAGTTTGTCTCCCTCGTGAGCGCCAAAATGCTAAAATGTAACGTTGCACTCTCTCTCCTCCAAGGAAGGTGCTAGGCAGGAATTGTCTTGCTGGTCCTCACTTGCCCTGGCAGTCATTGCAGACAAACATCAAGACTGGGGCTCTGCTCTTTCCTAGTCTTGCAACCAGCCAATGCAGTTCGTCTCCCTTGTGAGCGCCAAAATGCTAAAATGAAACGTTGCACTCTCTCTCCTCCAAGGAAGGTGCTAGGCAGGAATTGTCTTGCTGGTCCTCACTTGCCCTGGCAGTCATTGCACATAAACAGCAAGACTGGGGCTCTGCTCTTTCCTAGCCTTGCAAACAGCCAAAGCATTTTGTCTCCCTCGTAGAGCGCCAAAATGCTAAAATGAAACGTTGCACTCTCTCTCCTCCAAGGAAGGTGCTAGGCAGGAATTGTCTTGCTGGTCCTCACTTGCCCTGGCAGTCATTGCAGATAAACAGCAAGACTGGGGCTCTGGTCTTTCCTAGCCTTGCAAACAGCCAAAGCAGTTTGTCTCCCTCGTAGAGCGCCAAAATGCTAAAATGAAACGTTGCACTCTCTCTCCTCCAAGGAAGGTGCTAGGCAGGAATTGTCTTGCTGGTCCTCACTTGCCCTGGCAGTCATTGCAGACAAACAGCAAGACTGGGGCTCTGCTATTTCCTAGCCTTGCAAACAGCCAATGCAGTTCGTCTCCCTCGTGACCGCCAAAATGCTAAAATGAAACGTTGCACTCTCTCTCCTCCAAGGAAGGTGCTAGGCAGGAATTGTCTTGCTGGTCCTCACTTGCCCTGGCAGTCATTGCAGACAAACAGCAAGACTGGGGCTCTGCTCTTTCCTAGTCTTGCAACCAGCCAATGCACTTCGTCTCCCTTGTGAGCGCCAAAATGCTAAAATGAAACGTTGCACACTCTCTCCTCCAAGGAAGGTGCTAGGCAGGAATTGTCTTGCTGGTCCTCACTTGCCCTGGCAGTCATTGCAGATAAACAGCAAGACTCGGTCTCTGCTCTTTCCTAGCCTTGCAAACAGGCACTCTGATTTTTCTCACTCTCGCACTCCAAAAAGCAAAATGAAACGTTGCACTCTCTCTCCTCCAAGGAAGGTGCTAGGCAGGAACTCTCTTGCTGGTCCTCACTTGCCCTGGCAGTCATTGCAGATAAACAGCAAGAGTGGGGCTCTGCTCTTTCCTAGCCTTGTAAACAGCCGAAGCAGTTTGTCTCCTTCGTGAGCGCCAAAATGTAAAATGAAACGTTGCACTCTCTCTCCTCCAAGGAAGGTGCTAGGCAGGAATTGTCTTGCTGGTCCTCACTTGCCCTGGCAGTCATTGCAGATAAACAGCAAGACTGGGGCTCTGCTCTTTACTAGCCTTGCAAACAGCCAATGCAGTTCGTCTCCCTTGTGAGCGCCGAAATGCTAAAATGAAACGTTGCACTCTCTCTCCTCCAAGGAAGGTGCTAGGCAGGAATTGTCTTGCTGGTCCTCACTTGCCCTGGCAGTCATTGCACATAAACAGCAAGACTGGGGCTCTGCTCTTTCCTAGCCTTGCAACCAGCCAAAGCAGTTTGTCTCCCTCGTGAGCGCCAAAATGCTAAAATGAAACGTTGCACTCTCTCTCCTCCAAGCAAGGTGCTAGGCAGGAATTGTCTTCCTGGTCCTCACTAGCCCTGGCAGTCATTGCAGATAAGCAGCAAGACTGGGGCTCTGCTCTTTCCTAGCCTTGCAAACAGGCACTCTGCTTTTTCTCACTCTCGCACTCCAAAAAGCAAAATGAAACGTTGCACTCTCTCTCCTCCAAGGAAGGTGCTAGGCAGGAATTGTCTTGCTGGTCCTCACTTGCCCTGGCAGTCATTGCAGATAAACAGCAAGACTCGGTCTCTGCTCTTTCCTACCCTTGCAAACAGACACTGTGCTTTTTCTCACTCTCGCACTCCAAAAAGCAATATGAAACGTTGCACTCTCTCTCCTCCAAGGAAGGTGCTAGGCAGGAATTGTCTTGCTGGTCCTCACTTGCCCTGGCAGTCATTGCAGATAAAGAGCAAGTCTGGGGCTCTGCTCTTTCCTACCCTTGCAAACAGCCAAAGCAGTTTGTCTCCCTCGTGAGCGCCAAAATGCTAAAATGAAACGTTGCACTCTCTCTCCTCCAAGGAAGGTGCTAGGCAGGAATTGTCTTGCTGGTCCTCACTTGCCCTGGCAGTCATTGCAGATAAACAGCAAGACTGGGGCTCTACTCTATCCTAGCCTTGCAAACAGCCAAAGCAGTTTGTCTCCCTTATGAGCGCCAAAATGCTAAAATGAAACGTTGCACTCTCTCTCCTCCAAGGAAGGTGCTAGGCAGGAATTGTCTTGCTGGTCCTCACTTGCCCTGGCAGTCATTGCAGATAAACAGCAAGACTGGGGCTCTGCTCTTTCCTAGCCTTGCAAACAGGAAAAGCAGTTTGTCTCCCTCGTGAGCGCCAAAATGCTAAAATGAAACGTTGCACTCTCTCTCCTCCAAGGAAGGTGCTAGGCAGGAATTGTCTTGCTGGTCCTCACTTGCCCTGGCAGTCATTGCAGATAAGCAGCAAGACTGGGGCTCTGCTCTTTACTAGCCTTGCAAACAGCCAATGCAGTTCGTCTCCCTTGTGAGCGCCAAAATGCTAAAATGAAACGTTGCACTCTCTCTCCTCCAAGGAAGGTGCTAGGCAGGAATTGTCTTGCTGGTCCTCACTTGCCCTGGCAGTCATTGCAGATAAACAGCAAGACTGGGGCTCTACTCTATCCTAGCCTTGCAAACAGCCAAAGCAGTTTGTCTCCCTTATGAGCGCCAAAATGCTAAAATGAAACGTTGCACTCTCTCTCCTCCAAGGAAGGTGCTAGGCAGGAATTGTCTTGCTGGTCCTCACTTGCCCTGGCAGTCATTGCAGATAAACAGCAAGACTGGGGCTCTGCTCTTTCCTAGCCTTGCAAACAGGAAAAGCAGTTTGTCTCCCTCGTGAGCGCCAAAATGCTAAAATGAAACGTTGCACTCTCTCTCCTCCAAGGAAGGTGCTAGGCAGGAATTGTCTTGCTGGTCCTCACTTGCCCTGGCAGTCATTGCAGATAAGCAGCAAGACTGGGGCTCTGCTCTTTACTAGCCTTGCAAACAGCCAATGCAGTTCGTCTCCCTTGTGAGCGCCAAAATGCTAAAATGAAACGTTGCACTCTCTCTCCTCCAAGGAAGGTGCTAGGCAGGAATTGTCTTGCTGGTCCTCACTTGCCCTGGCAGTCATTGCAGATAAACAGCAAGACTGGGCTCTGCTCTTTCGTTCCCTTGCAAACACACACTGTTCTTTTTCTCAATCTCGCACTCCAAAAAGCAAAATGAAACGTTGCACTGTCTCTCCTCCAAGGAAGGTGCTAGGCAGGAATTGTCTTGCTGGTCCTCACTTGCCCTGGCAGTCATTGCAGATAAACAGCAAGACTGGGGCTCTGCTCTTTCCTAGCCTTGCAAACAGCCAAAGCAGTTTGTCTCCCTCGTGAGCGCCAAAATGCTAAAATGAAACATTGCACTCTCTCCTCCAAGGAAGGTGCTAGGCAGGAATTGTCTTGCTGGTCCTCACTTGCCCTGGCAGTCATTGCAGATAAACAGCAAGACTGGGGCTCTGCTCTTTCCTAGCCTTGTAAACAGCCAAAGCAGTTTGTCTCCCTCGTAGAGCGCCAAAATCCTAAAATGAAACGTTGCACTCTCTCTCCTCCAAGGAAGGTGCTAGGCAGGAACTGTCTTTCTGGTCCTCACTTGCTCTGGCAGTCATTGCAGACAAACAGCAAGACTGGGGCTCTGCTCTTTCCTAGTCTTGCAAACAGCCAATGCAGTTCGTCTCCCTTGTGAGCGCCAAAATGCTAAAATGAAACGTTGCACTCTCTCTCCTCCAAGGAAGGTGCTAGGCAGGAATTGTCTTGCTGGTCCTCACTTGCCCTGGCAGTCATTGCAGATAAACAGCAAGACTGGGGCTCTGCTCTTTCCTACCCTTGCAAACAGGCACTCTGCTTTTTCTCACTCTCGCATTCCAAAAAGCAAAATGAAACGTTGCACTCCCTCTCCTCCAAGGAAGGTGCTAGGCAGGAATTGGCTTGCTGGTCCTCACTTGTCCTGGCAGTCATTGCAGATAAACAGCAAGACTGGGGCTCTGCTCTTTCCTAGCCTTGCAAACAGGCAGTCTCCTTTTTCTCACTCTCGCACTCCAAAAAGCAAAATGAAACGTTGCACTCTCTCTCCTCCAAGGAAGGTGCTAGGCAGGAATTGTCTTGCTGGTCCTCACTTGCCCTGGCAGTCATTGCAGATAAACAGCAAGACTGGGGCTCTGCTCTTTCCTAGCCTTGCAAACAGCCAAAGCAGTTTGTCTCCCTCGTGAGCGCCAAAATGCTAAAATGAAACATTGCACTCTCTCCTCCAAGGAAGGTGCTAGGCAGGAATTGTCTTGCTGGTCCTCACTTGCCCTGGCAGTCATTGTAGATAAACAGCAAGACTGGGGCTCTGCTCTTTCCTAGCCTTGCAAACAGGCACTCTGCTTTTTCTCACTCTCGCACTCCAAAAAGCTAAATGAAACGTTGCACTCTCTCTCCTCCAAGGAAGGAGCTAGGCAGGAATTGTCTTGCTGGTCCTCACTTGCCCTGGCAGTCATTGCAGATAAACAGCAAGACTGGGGCTCTGCTCTTTCCTAGCCTTGCAAACACGCACTCTGCTTTCTCTCACTCTCGCACTCCAAAAAGCAAAATGAAACGTTGCACTCTCTCTCCTCCAAGGAAGGTGCTAGGCAGGAATTGTCTTGCTGATCCTCACTTGCCCTGGCAGTCATTGCAGATAAACAGCAAGACTGGGGCTCTGCTCTTTCCTAGCCTTGCAAACAGGCACTCTGCTTTTTCTCACTCTCGCACTCCAAAAAGCAAAATGAAACGTTGCACTCTCTCTCCTCCAAGGAAGGTGCTAGGCAGGAACTGTCTTGCTGGTCCTCACTTGCCCTGGCAGTCATTGCAGATAAACAGCAAGACTGGGGCTCTGCTCTTTCCTAGCCTTGTAAACAGCCGAAGCAGTTTGTCTCCTTCGTGAGCGCCAAAATGCTAAAATGAAACGTTGCACTCTCTCTCCTCCAAGGAAGGTGCTAGGCAGGAATTGTCTTGCTGGTCCTCACTTGCCCTGGCAGTCATTGCACATAAACAGCAAGACTGGGGCTCTGCTCTTTCCTAGCCTTGCAAACAGCCAAAGCAGTTTGTCTCCCTCGTGAGCGCCAAAATGCTAAAATGAAACGTTGCACTCTCTCTCCTCCAAGGAAGGTGCTAGGCAGGAATTGTCTTGCTGGTCCTCGCTTGCCCTGGCAGTCATTGCAGATAAACAGCAAGACTGGGGCTCTGCTCTTTCCTAGCCTTGCAAACAGGCACTCTGCTTTTTCTCACTCTCGCACTCCAAAAAGCAAAATGAAACGTTGCACTCTCACTCCTCCAAGGAAGGTGCTAGGCAGGAATTGTCTTGCTGGTCCTCACTTGCCACGGCAGTCATTGCAGATAAACAGCAAGACTGGGGCTCTGCTCTTTCCTAGCCTTGCAAACAGCCAAAGCAGTTTGTCTCCCTCGTGAGGACCAAAATGCTAAAATGAAACGTTGCAATCTCTCTCCTCCAAGGAAGGTGCTAGGCAGGAATTGTCTTGCTGGTCCTCACTTGCCCTGGCAGTCATTGCAGACAAACAGCAAGACTGGGGCTCTGCTCTTTCCTAGCCTTGCAAACAGCCAATGCAGTTCGTCTCCCTCGTGAGCGCCAAAATGCTAAAATGAAACGATGCTCTCTCTCTCCTCCAAGGAAGGTGCTAGGCAGGAATTGTCTTGCTGGTCCTCACTTGCCCTGGCAGTCATTGCAGACAAACAGCAAGACTGGGGCTCTGCTCTTTCCTAGCCTTGGAAAGAGCCAAAGCAGTTTGTCTCCCTCGTGAGCGCCAAAATGCTAAAATGAAACGATGCTCTCTCTCACCTCCAAGGAAGGTGCTAGGCAGGAATTGTCTTGCTGGTCCTCACTTGCCCTGGCAGTCATTGCAGACAAACAGCAAGAGTGGGGCTCTGCTCTTTCCTGGCCTTGAAAACAGCCAAAGCAGTTTGTCTCCCTCGTGACCGCCAAAATGCTAAAATGAAACGTTGCACTCTCTCTCCTCCAAGGAAGGTGCTAGGCAGGAATTGTCTTGCTGGTCCTCACTTGCCCTGGCAGTCATTGCAGATAAACAGCAAGACTGGGGCTCTGCTCTTTCCTAGCCTTGCAAACAGCCAAAGCAGTTTGTCTCCCTCGTGAGCGCCAAAATGCTAAAATGAAACATTGCACTCTCTCCTCCAAGGAAGGTGCTAGGCAGGAATTGTCTTGCTGGTCCTCACTTGCCCTGGCAGTCATTGCAGATAAACAGCAAGACTGGGGCTCTGCTCTTTCCTAGCCTTGCAAACAGGCACTCTGCTTTTTCTCACTCTCGCACTCCAAAAAGCAAAATGAAACGTTGCACTCTCACTCCTCCAAGGAAGGTGCTAGGCAGGAATTGTCTTGCTGGTCCTCACTTGCCACGGCAGTCATTGCAGATAAACAGCAAGACTGGGGCTCTGCTCTTTCCTAGCCTTGCAAACAGCCAAAGCAGTTTGTCTCCCTCGTGAGGACCAAAATGCTAAAATGAAACGTTGCAATCTCTCTCCTCCAAGGAAGGTGCTAGGCAGGAATTGTCTTGCTGGTCCTCACTTGCCCTGGCAGTCATTGCAGACAAACAGCAAGACTGGGGCTCTGCTCTTTCCTAGCCTTGCAAACAGCCAATGCAGTTCGTCTCCCTCGTGAGCGCCAAAATGCTAAAATGAAACGATGCTCTCTCTCTCCTCCAAGGAAGGTGCTAGGCAGGAATTGTCTTGCTGGTCCTCACTTGCCCTGGCAGTCATTGCAGACAAACAGCAAGACTGGGGCTCTGCTCTTTCCTAGCCTTGGAAAGAGCCAAAGCAGTTTGTCTCCCTCGTGAGCGCCAAAATGCTAAAATGAAACGATGCTCTCTCTCACCTCCAAGGAAGGTGCTAGGCAGGAATTGTCTTGCTGGTCCTCACTTGCCCTGGCAGTCATTGCAGACAAACAGCAAGAGTGGGGCTCTGCTCTTTCCTGGCCTTGAAAACAGCCAAAGCAGTTTGTCTCCCTCGTGACCGCCAAAATGCTAAAATGAAACGTTGCACTCTCTCTCCTCCAAGGAAGGTGCTAGGCAGGAATTGTCTTGCTGGTCCTCACTTGCCCTGGCAGTCATTGCAGATAAACAGCAAGACTGGGGCTCTGCTCTTTCCTAGCCTTGCAAACAGCCAAAGCAGTTTGTCTCCCTCGTGAGCGCCAAAATGCTAAAATGAAACATTGCACTCTCTCCTCCAAGGAAGGTGCTAGGCAGGAATTGTCTTGCTGGTCCTCACTTGCCCTGGCAGTCATTGCAGATAAACAGCAAGACTGGGGCTCTGCTCTTTCCTAGCCTTGCAAACAGGCACTCTGCTTTTTGTCACTCTCGCATTCCAAAAAGCAAAATGAAACGTTGCACTCCCTCTCCTCCAAGGAAGGTGCTAGGCAGGAATTGGCTTGCTGGTCCTCACTTGTCCTGGCAGTCATTGCAGATAAACAGCAAGACTGGGGCTCTGCTCTTTCCTAGCCTTGCAAACAGGCAGTCTCCTTTTTCTCACTCTCGCACTCCAAAAAGCAAAATGAAACGTTGCACTCTCTCTCCTCCAAGGAAGGTGCTAGGCAGGAATTGTCTTGCTGGTCCTCACTTGCCCTGGCAGTCATTGCAGATAAACAGCAAGACTGGGGCTCTGCTCTTTCCTAGCCTTGCAAACAGCCAAAGCAGTTTGTCTCCCTCGTGAGGACCAAAATGCTAAAATGAAACGTTGCAATCTCTCTCCTCCAAGGAAGGTGCTAGGCAGGAATTGTCTTGCTGGTCCTCACTTGCCCTGGCAGTCATTGCAGACAAACAGCAAGACTGGGGCTCTGCTCTTTCCTAGCCTTGCAAACAGCCAATGCAGTTCGTCTCCCTCGTGAGCGCCAAAATGCTAAAATGAAACGATGCTCTCTCTCTCCTCCAAGGAAGGTGCTAGGCAGGAATTGTCTTGCTGGTCCTCACTTGCCCTGGCAGTCATTGCAGACAAACAGCAAGACTGGGGCTCTGCTCTTTCCTAGCCTTGCAAAGAGCCAAAGCAGTTTGTCTCCCTCGTGAGCGCCAAAATGCTAAAATGAAACGATGCTCTCTCTCACCTCCAAGGAAGGTGCTAGGCAGGAATTGTCTTGCTGGTCCTCACTTGCCCTGGCAGTCATTGCAGATAAACAGCAAGACTGGGGCTCTGCTCTTTCCTAGCCTTGCAAACAGCCAAAGCAGTTTGTCTCCCTCGTGAGCGCCAAAATGCTAAAATGAAACATTGCACTCTCTCCTCCAAGGAAGGTGCTAGGCAGGAATTGTCTTGCTGGTCCTCACTTGCCCTGGCAGTCATTGCAGATAAACAGCAAGACTGGGGCTCTGCTCTTTCCTAGCCTTGCAAACAGGCACTCTGCTTTTTGTCACTCTCGCATTCCAAAAAGCAAAATGAAACGTTGCACTCCCTCTCCTCCAAGGAAGGTGCTAGGCAGGAATTGGCTTGCTGGTCCTCACTTGTCCTGGCAGTCATTGCAGATAAACAGCAAGACTGGGGCTCTGCTCTTTCCTAGCCTTGCAAACAGGCAGTCTCCTTTTTCTCACTCTCGCACTCCAAAAAGCAAAATGAAACGTTGCACTCTCTCTCCTCCAAGGAAGGTGCTAGGCAGGAATTGTCTTGCTGGTCCTCACTTGCCCTGGCAGTCATTGCAGACAAACAGCAAGACTGGGGCTCTGCTCTTTCCTAGCCTTGCAAACAGCCAAAGCAGTTTGTCTCCCTCGTGAGCGCCAAAATGCTAAAATGAAACGTTGCAATCTCTCTCCTCCAAGGAAGGTGCTAGGCAGGAATTGTCTTGCTGGTCCTCACTTGCCCTGGCAGTCATTGCAGACAAACAGCAAGACTGGGGCTCTGCTCTTTCCTAGCCTTGTAAACAGCCAAAGCAGTTCGTCTCCCTCGTGAGCGCCAAAATGCTAAAATGAAACGATGCTCTCTCTCACCTCCAAGGAAGGTGCTAGGCAGGAATTGTCTTGCTGGTCCTCACTTGCCCTGGCAGTCATTGCAGACAAACAGCAAGACTGGGGCTCTGCTCTTTCCTACCCTTGCAAACAGCCAAAGCAGTTTGTCTCACTCGTGAGCGCCAAAATGCTAAAATGAAACGTTGCACTCTCTCTCCTCCAAGGAAGGTGCTAGGCAGGAATTGTCTTGCTGGTCCTCACTTGCCCTGGCAGTCATTGCAGATAAACAGCAAGACTGGGGCTCTGCTCTTTCCTAGCCTTGCAAACAGCCAAAGCAGTTTGTCTCCCTCGTGAGCGCCAAAATGCTAAAATGAAACATTGCACTCTCTCCTCCAAGGAAGGTGCTAGGCAGGAATTGTCTTCCTGATCCTCACTAGCCCTGGCAGTCATTGCAGATAAACAGCAAGACTGGGGCTCCGCTCTTTCCTAGCCTTGTAAACAGCCAAAGCAGTTTGTCTCCCTCGTAGAGCGCCAAAATGCTAAAATGAAACGTTGCACTCTCTCTCCTCCAAGGAAGGTGCTAGGCAGGAATTGTCTTGCTGGTCCTCACTTGCCCTGGCAGTCATTGCAGACAAACAGCAAGACTGGGGCTCTGCTATTTCCTAGCCTTGCAAACAGCCAATGCAGTTCGTCTCCCTCGTGAGCGCCAAAATGCTAAAATGAAACGTTGCACTCTCTCTCCTCCAAGGAAGGTGCTAGGCAGGAATTGTCTTGCTGGTCCTCACTTGCCCTGGCAGTCATTGCAGACAAACAGCAAGACTGGGGCTCTGCTCTTTCCTAGTCTTGTAACCAGCCAATGCAGTTCGTCTCCCTTGTGAGCGCCAAAATGCTAAAATGAAACGTTGCACTCTCTCTCCTCCAAGGAAGGTGCTAGGCAGGAATTGTCTTGCTGGTCCTCACTTGCCCTGGCAGTCATTGCACATAAACAGCAAGACTGGGGCTCTGCTCTTTCCTAGCCTTGGAAACAGCCAAAGCATTTTGTCTCCCTCGTAGAGCGCCAAAATGCTAAAATGAAACGTTGCACTCTCTCTCCTCCAAGGAAGGTGCTAGGCAGGAATTGTCTTGCTGGTCCTCACTTGCCCTGGCAGTCATTGCAGATAAACAGCAAGACTGGGGCTCTGCTCTTTCCTAGCCTTGCAAACAGCCAAAGCAGTTTGTCTCCCTCGTAGAGCGCCAAAATGCTAAAATGAAACGTTGCACTCTCTCTCCTCCAAGGAAGGTGCTAGGCAGGAATTGTCTTGCTGGTCCTCACTTGCCCTGGCAGTCATTGCAGACAAACAGCAAGACTGGGGCTCTGCTCTTTCCTAGTCTTGCAACCAGCCAATGCAGGTCGTCTCCCTTGTGAGCGCCAAAATGCTAAAATGAAACGTTGCACACTCTCTCCTCCAAGGAAGGTGCTAGGCAGGAATTGTCTTGCTGGTCCTCACTTGCCCTGGCAGTCATTGCAGATAAACAGCAAGACTCGGTCTCTGCTCTTTCCTAGCCTTGCAAACAGGCACTCTGATTTTTCTCACTCTCGCACTCCAAAAAGCAAAATGAAACGTTGCACTCTCTCTCCTCCAAGGAAGGTGCTAGGCAGGAACTGTCTTGCTGGTCCTCACTTGCCCTGGCAGTCATTGCAGATAAACAGCAAGAGTGGGGCTCTGCTCTTTCCTAGCCTTGTAAACAGCCGAAGCAGTTTGTCTCCTTCGTGAGCGCCAAAATGCTAAAATGAAACGTTGCACTCTCTCTCCTCCAAGGAAGGTGCTAGGCAGGAATTGTCTTGCTGGTCCTCACTTGCCCTGGCAGTCATTGCAGATAAACAGCAAGACTGGGGCTCTGCTCTTTACTAGCCTTGCAAACAGCCAATGCAGTTCGTCTCCCTTGTGAGCGCCAAAATGCTAAAATGAAACGTTGCACTCTCTCTCCTCCAAGGAAGGTGCTAGGCAGGAATTGTATTGCTGGTCCTCACTTGCCCTGGCAGTCATTGCACATAAACAGCAAGACTGGGGCTCTGCTCTTTCCTAGCCTTGCAAACAGCCAAAGCAGTTTGTCTCCCTCGTGAGCGCCAAAATGCTAAAATGAAACGTTGCACTCTCTCTCCTCCAAGGAAGGTGCTAGGCAGGAATTGTCTTGCTGGTCCTCGCTTGCCCTGGCAGTCATTGCAGATAAACAGCAAGACTGGGGCTCTGCTCTTTCCTAGCCTTGCAAACAGCCAAAGCAGTTTGTCTCCCTCGTGAGCGCCAAAATGCTAAAATGAAACGTTGCACTCTCTCTCCTCCAAGCAAGGTGCTAGGCAGGAATTGTCTTCCTGGTCCTCACTAGCCCTGGCAGTCATTGCAGATAAGCAGCAAGACTGGGGCTCTGCTCTTTCCTAGCCTTGCAAACAGGCACTCTGCTTTTTCTCACTCTCGCACTCCAAAAAGCAAAATGAAACGTTGCACTCTCTCTCCTCCAAGGAAGGTGCTAGGCAGGAATTGTCTTGCTGGTCCTCACTTGCCCTGGCAGTCATTGCAGATAAACAGCAAGACTGGGGCTCTGCTCTTTCCTACCCTTGCAAACAGACACTGTGCTTTTTCTCACTCTCGCACTCCAAAAAGCAATATGAAACGTTGCACTCTCTCTCCTCCAAGGAAGGTGCTAGGCAGGAATTGTCTTGCTGGTCCTCACTTGCCCTGGCAGTCATTGCAGATAAACAGCAAGACTGGGGCTCTGCTCTTTCCTAGCCTTGCAAACAGCCAAAGCAGTTTGTCTCCCTCGTGAGCGCCAAAATGCTAAAATGAAACGTTGCACTCTCTCTCCTCCAAGGAAGGTGCTAGGCAGGAATTGTCTTGCTGGTCCTCACTTGCCCTGGCAGTCATTGCAGATAAACAGCAAGACTGGGGCTCTACTCTATCCTAGCCTTGCAAACAGCCAAAGCAGTTTTTCTCCCTTATGAGCGCCAAAATGCTAAAATGAAACGTTGCACTCTCTCTCCTCCAAGGAAGGTGCTAGGCAGGAATTGTCTTGCTGGTCCTCACTTGCCCTGGCAGTCATTGCAGATAAACAGCAAGACTGGGGCTCTGCTCTTTCCTAGCCTTGCAAACAGGAAAAGCAGTTTGTCTCCCTCGTGAGCGCCAAAATGCTAAAATGAAACGTTGCACTCTCTCTCCTCCAAGGAAGGTGCTAGGCAGGAATTGTCTTGCTGGTCCTCACTTGCCCTGGCAGTCATTGCAGATAAGCAGCAAGACTGGGGCTCTGCTCTTTACTAGCCTTGCAAACAGCCAATGCAGTTCGTCTCCCTTGTGAGCGCCAAAATGCTAAAATGAAACGTTGCACTCTCTCTCCTCCAAGGAAGGTGCTAGGCAGGAATTGTCTTGCTGGTCCTCACTTGCCCTGGCAGTCATTGCAGATAAACAGCAAGACTGGGCTCTGCTCTTTCGTTCCCTTGCAAACACACACTCTTCTTTTTCTCAATCTCGCACTCCAAAAAGCAAAATGAAACGTTGCACTGTCTCTCCTCCAAGGAAGGTGCTAGGCAGGAATTGTCTTGCTGGTCCTCACTTGCCCTGGCAGTCATTGCAGATAAACAGCAAGACTGGGGCTCTGCTCTTTCGTACCCTTGCAAACAGACACTGTTCTTTTTCTCAATCTCGCACTCCAAAAAGCAAAATGAAACGTTGCACTCTCTCTCCTCCAAGGAAGGTGCTAGGCAGGAATTGTCTTGCTGGTCCTCCCTTGCCCTGGCAGTCATTGCAGATAAACAGCAAGACTGGGGCTCTGCTCTTTCATAGCCTTGCAAACAGCAAAAGAAGTTCGTCTCCCTTGTGAGCGCCAAAATGCTAAAATGAAACGTTGCACTCTCTCTCCTCCAAGGAAGGTGCTAGGCAGGAATTGTCTGGCTGGTCCTCACTTGCCCTGGCAGTCATTGCAGATAAACAGCAAGAGTGGGGCTCTGCTCTTTACTAGCCTTGCAAACAGCCAATGCAGTTCGTCTCCCTTGTGAGCGCCAAAATGCTAAAATGAAACGTTGCACTCTCTCTCCTCCAAGGAAGGTGCTAGGCAGGAATTGTCTTGCTGGTCCTCACTTGCCCTGGCAGTCATTGCACATAAACAGCAAGACTGGGGCTCTGCTCTTTTCTAGCCTTGCAAACAGCCAATGCAGTTTGTCTCCCTCGTGAGCGCCAAAATGCTAAAATGAAACGTTGCCCTCTCTCTCCTCCAAGGAAGGTGCTAGGCAGGAATTGTCTTGCTGGTCCTCGCTTGCCCTGGCAGTCATTGCAGATAAACAGCAAGACTGGGGCTCTGCTCTTTCCTAGCCTTGTAAACAGGCAGTCTGCTTTTTCTCACTCTCGCACTCCAAAAAGCAAAATGAAACGTTGCACTCTCTCTCCTCCAAGGAAGGTGCTAGGCAGGAATTGTCTTGCTGGTCCTCACTTGCCACGGCAGTCATTGCAGATAAACAGCAAGACTGGGGCTCTGCTCTTTCCTAGCCTTGCAAACAGCCAAAGCAGTTTGTCTCCCTTATGAGCGCCAAAATGCTAAAATGAAACGTTGCACTCTCTCTCCTCCAAGGAAGGTGCTAGGCAGGAATTGTCTTGCTGGTCCTCACTTGCCCTGGCAGTCATTGCAGATAAACAGCAAGACTGGGGCTCTGCTCTTTCCTAGCCTTGCAAACAGGAAAAGCAGTTTGTCTCCCTCGTGAGCGCCAAAATGCTAAAATGAAACGTTGCACTCTCTCTCCTCCAAGGAAGGTGCTAGGCAGGAATTGTCTTGCTGGTCCTCACTTGCCCTGGCAGTCATTGCAGATAAGCAGCAAGACTGGGGCTCTGCTCTTTACTAGCCTTGCAAACAGCCAATGCAGTTCGTCTCCCTTGTGAGCGCCAAAATGCTAAAATGAAACGTTGCACTCTCTCTCCTCCAAGGAAGGTGCTAGGCAGGAATTGTCTTGCTGGTCCTCACTTGCCCTGGCAGTCATTGCAGATAAACAGCAAGACTGGGCTCTGCTCTTTCGTTCCCTTGCAAACACACACTGTTCTTTTTCTCAATCTCGCACTCCAAAAAGCAAAATGAAACGTTGCACTGTCTCTCCTCCAAGGAAGGTGCTAGGCAGGAATTGTCTTGCTGGTCCTCACTTGCCCTGGCAGTCATTGCAGATAAACAGCAAGACTGGGGCTCTGCTCTTTCGTACCCTTGCAAACAGACACTGTTCTTTTTCTCAATCTCGCACTCCAAAAAGCAAAATGAAACGTTGCACTCTCTCTCCTCCAAGGAAGGTGCTAGGCAGGAATTGTCTTGCTGGCCCTCCCTTGCCCTGGCAGTCATTGCAGATAAACAGCAAGACTGGGGCTCTGCTCTTTCATAGCCTTGCAAACAGCAAAAGAAGTTCGTCTCCCTTGTGAGCGCCAAAATGCTAAAATGAAACGTTGCACTCTCTCTCCTCCAAGGAAGGTGCTAGGCAGGAATTGTCTTGCTGGTCCTCACTTGCCCTGGCAGTCATTGCAGATAAACAGCAAGACTCGGGCTCTGCTCTTTACTAGCCTTGCAAACAGCCAATGCAGTTCGTCTCCCTTGTGAGCGCCAAAATGCTAAAATGAAACGTTGCACTCCCTCTCCTCCAAGGAAGGTGCTAGGCAGGAATTGTCTTGCTGGTCCTCACTTGCCACGGCAGTCATTGCAGATAAACAGCAAGACTGGGGCTCTGCTCTTTCCTAGCCTTGCAAACAGCCAAAGCAGTTTGTCTCCCTCGTGAGCGCCAAAATGCTAAAATGAAACGTTGCACTCTCTCTCCTCCAAGGAAGGTGCTAGGCAGGAATTGTCTTGCTGGTCCTCACTTGCCCTGGCAGTCATTGCAGATAAACAGCAAGACTGGGGCTCTGCTCTTTCCTAGCCTTGCAAACAGGCACTCTGCTTTTTCTCACTCTCGCACTCTAAAAAGCAAAATGAAACGTTGCACTCTCTCTCCTCCAAGGAAGGTGCTAGGCAGGAATTGTCTTGCTGGTCCTCACTTGCCACGGCAGTCATTGCAGATAAACAGCAAGACTGGGGCTCTGCTCTTTCCTAGCCTTGCAAACAGCCAAAGCAGTTTGTCTCCCTCGTGAGGACCAAAATGCTAAAATGAAACGTTGCAATCTCTCTCCTCCAAGGAAGGTGCTAGGCAGGAATTGTCTTGCTGGTCCTCACTTGCCCTGGCAGTCATTGCAGACAAACAGCAAGACTGTGGCTCTGCTCTTTCCTAGCCTTGCAAACAGCCAATGCAGTTCGTCTCCCTCGTGAGCGCCAAAATGCTAAAATGAAACGATGCTCTCTCTCTCCTCCAAGGAAGGTGCTAGGCAGGAATTGTCTTGCTGGTCCTCACTTGCCCTGGCAGTCATTGCAGACAAACAGCAAGACTGGGGCTCTGCTCTTTCCTGGCCTTGCAAACAGCCAAAGCAGTTTGTCTCCCTCGTGAGCGCCAAAATGCTAAAATGAAACGTTGCACTCTCTCTCCTCCAAGGAAGGTGCTAGGCAGGAATTGTCTTGCTGGTCCTCACTTGCCCTGGCAGTCATTGCAGACAAACAGCAAGACTGGGGCTCTGCTCTTTCCTAGCCTTGCAAACAGCCAATGCAATTTGTCTCGCTCGTGAGCGCCAAAATGCTAAAATGAAACGTTGCACTCTCTCTCCTCCAAGGAAGGTGCTAGGCAGGAATTGTCTTGCTGGTCCTCACTTGCCCTGGCAGTCATTGCAGACAAAGAGCAAGACTGGGGCTCTGCTCTTTCCTAGTCTTGCAAACAGCCAATGCAGTTCGTCTCCCTCGTGAGCGCCAAAATGCTAAAATGAAACGTTGCACTCTCTCTCCTCCAAGGAAGGTGCTAGGCAGGAATTGTCTTGCTGGTCCTCACTTGCCCTGGCAGTCATTGCAGACAAACAGCAAGACTGGGGCTCTGCTCTTTCCTAGTCTTGCAAACAGCCAATGCAGTTCGTCTCCCTTGTGAGCGCCAAAATGCTAAAATGAAACGTTGCACTCTCTCTCCTCCAAGGAAGGTGCTAGGCAGGAATTGTCTTGCTGGTCCTCACTTGCCCTGGTAGTCATTGCACATAAACAGCAAGACTGGGGCTCTGCTCTTTCCTAGCCTTGCAAACAGCCAAAGCATTTTGTCTCCCTCGTAGAGCGCCAAAATGCTAAAATGAAACGTTGCACTCTCTCTCCTCCAAGGAAGGTGCTAGGCAGGAATTGTCTTGCTGGTCCTCACTTGCCCTGGCAGTCATTGCAGATAAACAGCAAGACTGGGGCTCTGCTCTTTCCTAGCCTTCAAAACAGCCAAAGCATTTTGTCTCCCTCGTAGAGCGCCAAAATGCTAAAATGAAACGTTGCACTCTCTCTCCTCCAAGGAAGGTGCTAGGCAGGAATTGTCTTGCTGGTCCTCACTTGCCCTGGCAGTCATTGCAGACAAAGAGCAAGACTGGGGCTCTGCTCTTTCCTAGTCTTGCAAACAGCCAATGCAGTTCGTCTCACTCGTGAGCGCCAAAATGCTAAAATGAAACGTTGCACTCTCTCTCCTCCAAGGAAGGTGCTAGGCAGGAATTGTCTTGCTGGTCCTCACTTGCCCTGGCAGTCATTGCAGACAAACAGCAAGACTGGGGCTCTGCTATTTCCTATTCTTGCAAACAGCCAATGCAGTTCGTCTCCCTTGTGAGCGCCAAAATGCTAAAATGAAACGTTGCACTCTCTCTCCTCTAAGGAAGGTGCTAGGCAGGAATTGTCTTGCTGGTCCTCACTTGCCCTGGTAGTCATTGCACATAAACAGCAAGACTGGGGCTCTGCTCTTTCCTAGCCTTGCAAACAGCCAAAGCATTTTGTCTCCCTCGTAGAGCGCCAAAATGCTAAAATGAAACGTTGCACTCTCTCTCCTCCAAGGAAGGTGCTAGGCAGGAATTGTCTTGCTGGTCCTCACTTGCCCTGGCAGTCATTGCAGATAAACAGCAAGAGTGGGGCTCTGCTCTTTCCTAGCCTTCAAAACAGCCAAAGCAGTTTGTCTCGCTCGTGAGCGCCAAAATGCTAAAATGAAACGTTGCACTCTCTCTCCTCCAAGGAAGGTGCTAGGCAGGAATTGTCTTGCTGGTCCTCACTTGCCCTGGCAGTCATTGCAGACAAAGAGCAAGACTGGGGCTCTGCTCTTTCCTAGTCTTGCAAACAGCCAATGCAGTTCGTCTCCCTCGTGAGCGCCAAAATGCTAAATGAAACGTTGCACTCTCTCTCCTCCAAGGAAGGTGCTAGGCAGGAATTGTCTTGCTGGTCCTCACTTGCCCTGGCAGTCATTGCAGATAAACAGCAAGACTGGGGCTCTGCTCTTTCCTAGCCTTGCAAACAGGCACTCTGCTTTTTCTCACTCTCGCACTCCAAAAAGCAAAATGAAACGTTGCACTCTATATACTCCAAGGAAGGTGCTAGGCAGGAATTGTCTTGCTGGTCCTCACTTGCCCTGGCAGTCATTGCAGATAAACAGCAAGACTGGGGCTCTGCTCTTTCCTAGCCTTGCAAACAGCCAAAGCAGTTTGTCTCCCTCGTGAGCGCCAAAATGCTAAAATGAAACATTGCACTCTCTCCTCCAAGGAAGGTGCTAGGCAGGAATTGTCTTGCTGGTCCTCACTTGCCCTAGCAGTCATTGTAGATAAACAGCAAGACTGGGGCTCTGCTCTTTACTAGCCTTGCAAACAGGCACTCTGCTTTTTCTCACTCTCGCACTCCAAAAAGCTAAATGAAACGTTGCACTCTCTCTCCTCCAAGGAAGGTGCTAGGCAGGAATTGTCTGGCTGGTCCTCACTTGCCCTGGCAGTCATTGCAGATAAACAGCAAGACTGGGGCTCTGCTCTTTCCTAGCCTTGCAAACAGGCACTCTGCTTTTTCTCACTCTCGCACTCCAAAAAGCAAAATGAAACGTTGCACTCTCTCTCCTCCAAGGAAGGTGCTAGGCAGGAATTGTCTAGCTGGTCCTCACTTGTCCTGGCAGTCATTGCAGATAAACAGCAAGACTGGGGCTCTGCTCTTTCCTAGCCTTGCAAAGAGGCAGTCTGCTTTTTCTCACTCTCGCACTCCAAAAAGCAAAATGAAACGTTGCACTCTCTCTCCTCCAAGGAAGGTGCTAGGCAGGAATTGTCTTGCTGGTCCTCACTTGCCCTGGCAGTCATTGCAGATAAACAGCAAGACTGGGGCTCTGCTCTTTCCTAGCCTTGCAAACAGGCACTCTGCTTTTTCTCACTCTCGCACTCCAAAAAGCAAAATGAAACGTTGCACTCTCTCTCCTCCAAGGAAGGTGCTAGGCAGGAATTGTCTTGCTGGTCCTCACTTGTCCTGGCAGTCATTGCAGATAAACAGCAAGACTGGGGCTCTGCTCTTTCCTAGCCTTGCAAACAGGCAGTCTGCTTTTTCTCACTCTCGCACTCCAAAAAGCAAAATGAAACGTTGCACTCTCTCTCCTCCAAGGAAGGTGCTAGGCAGGAATTGTCTTGCTGGTCCTCACTTGCCCTGGCAGTCATTGCAGATAAACAGCAAGACTGGGGCTCTGCTCTTTCCTAGCCTTGCAAACAGGCACTCTGCTTTTTCTCACTCTCGCACTCCAAAAAGCAAAATGAAACGTTGCACTCTATATACTCCAAGGAAGGTGCTAGGCAGGAATTGTCTTGCTGGTCCTCACTTGCCCTGGCAGTCATTGCAGATAAACAGCAAGACTGGGGCTCTGCTCTTTCCTAGCCTTGCAAACAGCCAAAGCAGTTTGTCTCCCTCGTGAGCGCCAAAATGCTAAAATGAAACATTGCACTCTCTCCTCCAAGGAAGGTGCTAGGCAGGAATTGTCTTGCTGGTCCTCACTTGCCCTAGCAGTCATTGTAGATAAACAGCAAGACTGGGGCTCTGCTCTTTACTAGCCTTGTAAACAGGCACTCTGCTTTTTCTCACTCTCGCACTCCAAAAAGCTAAATGAAACGTTGCACTCTCTCTCCTCCAAGGAAGGTGCTAGGCAGGAATTGTCTGGCTGGTCCTCACTTGCCCTGGCAGTCATTGCAGATAAACAGCAAGACTGGGGCTCTGCTCTTTCCTAGCCTTGCAAACAGGCACTCTGCTTTTTCTCACTCTCGCACTCCAAAAAGCAAAATGAAACGTTGCACTCTCTCTCCTCCAAGGAAGGTGCTAGGCAGGAATTGTCTAGCTGGTCCTCACTTGCCCTGGCAGTCATTGCAGATAAACAGCAAGACTGGGGCTCTGCTCTTTCCTAGCCTTGCAAACAGGCAGTCTGCTTTTTCTCACTCTCGCACTCCAAAAAGCAAAATGAAACGTTGCACTCTCTCTCCTCCAAGGAAGGTGCTAGGCAGGAATTGTCTTGCTGGTCGTCACTTGCACTGGCAGTCATTGCAGATAAACAGCAAGACTGGGGCTCTGCTCTTTCCTAGCCTTGCAAACAGGCACTCTGCTTTTTCTCACTCTCGCACTCCAAAAAGCAAAATGAAACGTTGCACTCTCTCTCCTCCAAGGAAGGTGCTAGGCAGGAATTGTCTTGCTGGTCCTCACTTGCCCTGGCAGTCATTGCAGATAAACAGCAAGACTCGGGCTCTGCTCTTTCCTAGCCTTGCAAACAGCCAAAGCAGTTTGTCTCCCTCGTGAGCGCCAAAATGCTATAAATGAAACATTGCACTCTCTCCTCCAAGGAAGGTGCTAGGCAGGAATTGTCTTGCTGGTCCTCACTTGCCCTGGCAGTCATTGCACATAAACAGCAAGACTGGGGCTCTGCTCTTTACTAGCCTTGCAAACAGGCACTCTGCTTTTTCTCACTCTCGCACTCCAAAAAGCTAAATGAAACGTTGCACTCTCTCTCCTCCAAGGAAGGAGCTAGGCAGGAATTGTCTTGCTGGTCCTCACTTGCCCTGGCAGTCATTGAAGATAAACAGCAAGACTGGGGCTCTGCTCTTTCCTAGCCTTGCAAACAGGCACTCTGCTTTTTCTCACTCTCGCACTCCAAAAAGCAAAATGAAACGTTGCACTCTCTCTCCTCCAAGGAACGTGCTAGGCAGGAATTGTCTTGCTGGTCCTCACTTGCCCTGGCAGTCATTGCAGATAAACAGCAAGACTGGGGCTCTGCTCTTTCATAGCCTTGCAAACAGCAAAAGCAGTTTGTCTCCCTCGTGAGCGCCAAAATGCTAAAATGAAACGTTGCACTCTCTCTCCTCCAAGGAAGGTGCTAGGCAGGAATTGTCTTGCTGGTCCTCACTTGCCCTGGCAGTCATTGCAGATAAGCAGCAAGACTGGGGCTCTGCTCTTTACTAGCCTTGCAAACAGCCAATGCAGTTCGTCTCCCTTGTGAGCGCCAAAATGCTAAAATGAAACGTTGCACACTCTCTCCTCCAAGGAAGGTGCTAGGCAGGAATTGTCTTGCTGGTCCTCACTTGCCCTGGCAGTCATTGCAGATAAACAGCAAGACTGGGCTCTGCTCTTTCGTTCCCTTGCAAACACACACTGTTCTTTTTCTCAATCTCGCACTCCAAAAAGCAAAATGAAACGTTGCACTGTCTCTCCTCCAAGGAAGGTGCTAGGCAGGAATTGTCTTGCTGGTCCTCACTTGCCCTGGCAGTCATTGCAGATAAACAGCAAGACTGGGGCTCTGCTCTTTCGTACCCTTGCAAACAGACACTGTTCTTTTTCTCAATATCGCACTCCAAAAAGCAAAATGAAACGTTGCACTCTCTCTCCTCCAAGGAAGGTGCTAGGCAGGAATTGTCTTGCTGGTCCTCACTTGTCCTGGCAGTCATTGCAGATAAACAGCAAGACTGGGGCTCTGCTCTTTCCTAGCCTTGCAAACAGGCAGTCTGCTTTTTCTCACTCTCGCACTCCAAAAAGCAAAATGAAACGTTGCACTCTCTCTCCTCCAAGGAAGGTGCTAGGCAGGAATTGTCTTGCTGGTCCTCACTTGCCCTGGCAGTCATTGCAGATAAACAGCAAGACTGGGGCTCTGCTCTTTCCTAGCCTTGCAAACAGGCACTCTGCTTTTTCTCACTCTCGCACTCCAAAAAGCAAAATGAAACGTTGCACTCTATATACTCCAAGGAAGGTGCTAGGCAGGAATTGTCTTGCTGGTCCTCACTTGCCCTGGCAGTCATTGCAGATAAACAGCAAGACTGGGGCTCTGCTCTTTCCTAGCCTTGCAAACAGCCAAAGCAGTTTGTCTCCCTCGTGAGCGCCAAAATGCTAAAATGAAACATTGCACTCTCTCCTCCAAGGAAGGTGCTAGGCAGGAATTGTCTTGCTGGTCCTCACTTGCCCTAGCAGTCATTGTAGATAAACAGCAAGACTGGGGCTCTGCTCTTTACTAGCCTTGTAAACAGGCACTCTGCTTTTTCTCACTCTCGCACTCCAAAAAGCTAAATGAAACGTTGCACTCTCTCTCCTCCAAGGAAGGTGCTAGGCAGGAATTGTCTGGCTGGTCCTCACTTGCCCTGGCAGTCATTGCAGATAAACAGCAAGACTGGGGCTCTGCTCTTTCCTAGCCTTGCAAACAGGCACTCTGCTTTTTCTCACTCTCGCACTCCAAAAAGCAAAATGAAACGTTGCACTCTCTCTCCTCCAAGGAAGGTGCTAGGCAGGAATTGTCTAGCTGGTCCTCACTTGCCCTGGCAGTCATTGCAGATAAACAGCAAGACTGGGGCTCTGCTCTTTCCTAGCCTTGCAAACAGGCAGTCTGCTTTTTCTCACTCTCGCACTCCAAAAAGCAAAATGAAACGTTGCACTCTCTCTCCTCCAAGGAAGGTGCTAGGCAGGAATTGTCTTGCTGGTCGTCACTTGCACTGGCAGTCATTGCAGATAAACAGCAAGACTGGGCTCTGCTCTTTCGTTCCCTTGCAAACACACACTGTTCTTTTTCTCAATCTCGCACTCCAAAAAGCAAAATGAAACGTTGCACTGTCTCTCCTCCAAGGAAGGTGCTAGGCAGGAATTGTCTTGCTGGTCCTCACTTGCCCTGGCAGTCATTGCAGATAAACAGCAAGACTGGGGCTCTGCTCTTTCGTACCCTTGCAAACAGACACTGTTCTTTTTCTCAATATCGCACTCCAAAAAGCAAAATGAAACGTTGCACTCTCTCTCCTCCAAGGAAGGTGCTAGGCAGGAATTGTCTTGCTGGTCCTCACTTGCCCTGGCAGTCATTGCAGATAAACAGCAAGACTGGGGCTCTGCTCTTTCCTAGCCTTGCAAACAGGCACTCTGCTTTTTCTCACTCTCGCACTCCAAAAAGCAAAATGAAACGTTGCACTCTCTCTCCTCCAAGGAAGGTGCTAGGCAGGAATTGTCTTGCTGATCCTCACTTGCCCTGGCAGTCATTGCAGATAAACAGCAAGACTGGGGCTCTGCTCTTTCCTAGCCTTGCAAACAGGCACTCTGCTTTTTCTCACTCTCGCACTCCAAAAAGCAAAATGAAACGTTGCACTCTCTCTCCTCCAAGGAAGGTGCTAGGCAGGAATTGTCTTGCTGGTCCTCACTTGCCCTGGCAGTCATTGCAGATAAACAGCAAGACTCGGGCTCTGCTCTTTTCTAGCCTTGCAAACAGCCAATGCAGTTCGTCTCCCTCGTGAGCGCCAAAATGCTAAAATGAAACGTTGCACTCTCTCTCCTCCAAGGAAGGTGCTAGGCAGGAATTGTCTTGCTGGTCCTCACTTGCCCTGGCAGTCATTGCAGATAAACAGCAAGACTGGGGCTCTGCTCTTTCCTAGCCTTGCAAACAGGCACTCTGCTTTTTCTCACTCTCGCACTCCAAAAAGCAAAATGAAACGTTGCACTCTCTCTCCTCCAAGGAAGGTGCTAGGCAGGAATTGTCTTGCTGGTCCTCACTTGTCCTGGCAGTCATTGCAGATAAACAGCAAGACTGGGGCTCTGCTCTTTCCTAGCCTTGCAAACAGGCACTCTGCTTTTTCTCACTCTCGCACTCCAAAAAGCAAAATGAAACGTTGCACTCTCTCTCCTCCAAGGAAGGTGCTAGGCAGGAATTGTCTTGCTGGTCCTCACTTGCCCTGGCAGTCATTGCAGATAAAGAGCAAGACTGGGGCTCTGCTCTTTCCTAGCCTTGCAAACAGGCACTCTGCTTTTTCTCACTCTCGCACTCCAAAAAGCAAAATGAAACGTTGCACTCTCTCTCCTCCAAGGAAGGTGCTAGGCAGGAATTGTCTTGCTGGTCCTCACTTGCCCTGGCAGTCATTGCAGATAAACAGCAAGACTGGGGCTCTGCTCTTTCCTAGCCTTGCAAACAGCCAAAGCAGTTTGTCTCCCTCGTGAGCGCCAAAATGCTAAAATGAAACGTTGCACTCTCTCTCCTCCAAGGAAGGTGCTAGGCAGGAATTGTCTTGCTGGTCCTCACTTGCCCTAGCAGACATTGTAGATAAACAGCAAGACTGGGGCTCTGCTCTTTACTAGCCTTGCAAACAGGCACTCTGCTTTTTCTCACTCTCGCACTCCAAAAAGCTAAATGAAACGTTGCACTCTCTCTCCTCCAAGGAAGGTGCTAGGCAGGAATTGTCTGGCTGGTCCTCACTTGCCCTGGCAGTCATTGCAGATAAACAGCAAGACTGGGGCTCTGCTCTTTCCTAGCCTTGCAAACAGGCACTCTGCTTTTTCTCACTCTCGCACTCCAAAAAGCAAAATGAAACGTTGCACTCTCTCTCCTCCAAGGAAGGTGCTAGGCAGGAATTGTCTAGCTGGTCCTCACTTGTCCTGGCAGTCATTGCAGATAAACAGCAAGACTGGGGCTCTGCTCTTTCCTAGCCTTGCAAACAGGCAGTCTGCTTTTTCTCACTCTCGCACTCCAAAAAGCAAAATGAAACGTTGCACTCTCTCTCCTCCAAGGAAGGTGCTAGGCAGGAATTGTCTTGCTGGTCCTCACTTGCCCTGGCAGTCATTGCAGATAAACAGCAAGACTGGGGCTCTGCTCTTTCCTAGCCTTGCAAACAGGCACTCTGCTTTTTCTCACTCTCGCACTCCAAAAAGCAAAATGAAACGTTGCACTCTCTCTCCTCCAAGGAAGGTGCTAGGCAGGAATTGTCTTGCTGGTCCTCACTTGTCCTGGCAGTCATTGCAGATAAACAGCAAGACTGGGGCTCTGCTCTTTCCTAGCCTTGCAAACAGGCAGTCTGCTTTTTCTCACTCTCGCACTCCAAAAAGCAAAATGAAACGTTGCACTCTCTCTCCTCCAAGGAAGGTGCTAGGCAGGAATTGTCTTGCTGGTCCTCACTTGCCCTGGCAGTCATTGCAGATAAACAGCAAGACTGGGGCTCTGCTCTTTCCTAGCCTTGCAAACAGGCACTCTGCTTTTTCTCACTCTCGCACTCCAAAAAGCAAAATGAAACGTTGCACTCTATATACTACAAGGAAGGTGCTAGGCAGGAATTGTCTTGCTGGTCCTCACTTGCCCTGGCAGTCATTGCAGATAAACAGCAAGACTGGGGCTCTGCTCTTTCCTAGCCTTGCAAACAGCCAAAGCAGTTTGTCTCCCTCGTGAGCGCCAAAATGCTAAAATGAAACATTGCACTCTCTCTCCTCCAAGGAAGGTGCTAGGCAGGAATTGTCTTGCTGGTCCTCACTTGCCCTAGCAGTCATTGTAGATAAACAGCAAGACTGGGGCTCTGCTCTTTACTAGCCTTGTAAACAGGCACTCTGCTTTTTCTCACTCTCGCACTCCAAAAAGCTAAATGAAACGTTGCACTCTCTCTCCTCCAAGGAAGGTGCTAGGCAGGAATTGTCTTGCTGGTCCTCACTTGCCCTGGCAGTCATTGCAGATAAACAGCAAGACTGGGGCTCTGCTCTTTCCTAGCCTTGCAAACAGGCAGTCTGCTTTTTCTCACTCTCGCACTCCAAAAAGCAAAATGAAACGTTGCACTCTCTCTCCTCCAAGGAAGGTGCTAGGCAGGAATTGTCTAGCTGGTCCTCACTTGCCCTGGCAGTCATTGCAGATAAACAGCAAGACTGGGGCTCTGCTCTTTACTAGCCTTGCAAACAGGCACTCTGCTTTTTCTCACTCTCGCACTCCAAAAAGCTAAATGAAACGTTGCACTCTCTCTCCTCCAAGGAAGGAGCTAGGCAGGAATTGTCTTGCTGGTCCTCACTTGCCCTGGCAGTCATTGAAGATAAACAGCAAGACTGGGGCTCTGCTCTTTCCTAGCCTTGCAAACAGGCACTCTGCTTTTTCTCACTCTCGCACTCCAAAAAGCAAAATGAAACGTTGCACTCTCTCTCCTCCAAGGAAGGTGCTAGGCAGGAATTGTCTTGCTGGTCCTCACTTGCCCTGGCAGTCATTGCAGATAAACAGCAAGACTGGGGCTCTGCTCTTTCATAGCCTTGCAAACAGCAAAAGCAGTTTGTCTCCCTCGTGAGCGCCAAAATGCTAAAATGAAACGTTGCACTCTCTCTCCTCCAAGGAAGGTGCTAGGCAGGAATTGTCTTGCTGGTCCTCACTTGCCCTGGCAGTCATTGCAGATAAGCAGCAAGACTGGGGCTCTGCTCTTTACTAGCCTTGCAAACAGCCAATGCAGTTCGTCTCCCTTGTGAGCGCCAAAATGCTAAAATGAAACGTTGCACTCTCTCTCCTCCAAGGAAGGTGCTAGGCAGGAATTGTCTTGCTGGTCCTCACTTGCCCTGGCAGTCATTGCAGATAAACAGCAAGACTGGGCTCTGCTCTTTCGTTCCCTTGCAAACACACACTGTACTTTTTCTCAATCTCGCACTCCAAAAAGCAAAATGAAACGTTGCACTGTCTCTCCTCCAAGGAAGGTGCTAGGCAGGAATTGTCTTGCTGGTCCTCACTTGCCCTGGCAGTCATTGCAGATAAACAGCAAGACTGGGGCTCTGCTCTTTCGTACCCTTGCAAACAGACACTGTTCTTTTTCTCAATATCGCACTCCAAAAAGCAAAATGAAACGTTGCACTCTCTCTCCTCCAAGGAAGGTGCTAGGCAGGAATTGTCTTGCTGGTCCTCACTTGCCCTGGCAGTCATTGCAGATAAACAGCAAGACTGGGGCTCTGCTCTTTCCTAGCCTTGCAAACAGCCAATGCAGTTCGTCTCCCTTGTGAGCGCCAAAATGCTAAAATGAAACGTTGCACTCTCTCTCCTTCAAGGAAGGTGCTAGGCAGGAATTGTCTTGCTGGTCCTCACTTGCCCTGGCAGTCATTGCAGATAAACAGCAAGACTGGGGCTCTGCTCTTTCGTACCCTTGCAAACAGACACTGTTCTTTTTCTCAATCTCGCTCTCCAAAAAGCAAAATGAAACGCTGCACTCTCTCTCCTCCAAGGAAGGTGCTAGGCAGGAATTGTCTTGCTGGTCCTCACTTGCCCTGGCAGTCATTGCAGATAAACAGCAAGACTGGGGCTCTGCTCTTTCCTAGCCTTGCAAACAGCCAATGCAGTTCGTCTCCCTCGTGAGCACCAAAATGCTAAAATGAAACGATGCTCTCTCTCTCCTCCAAGGAAGGTGCTAGGCAGGAATTGTCTTGCTGGTCCTCACTAGCCCTGGCAGTCATTGCAGATAAGCAGCAAGACTGGGGCTCTGCTGTTTCCTAGCCTTGCAAACAGCAAAAGAAGTTCGTCTTGCTTGTGACCGCCAAAATGCTAAAATGAAACGTTGCACTCTCTCTCCTCCAAGGAAGGTGCTAGGCAGGAATTGTCTTGCTGGTCCTCACTTGCCCTGGCAGTCATTGCACATAAACAGCAAGACTCGGTCTCTGCTCTTTCCTACCCTTGCAAACAGACACTGTGCTTTTTCTCACTCTCGCACTCCAAAAAGCAATATGAAACGTTGCACTCTCTCTCCTCCAAGGAAGGTGCTAGGCAGGAATTGTCTTGCTGGTCCTCACTTGCCCTGGCAGTCATTGCAGATAAACAGCAAGACTGGGGCTCTGCTCTTTCATAGACTTGCAAACAGCAAAAGCAGTTTGTCTCCCTCGTGAGCGCCAAAATGCTAAAATGAAACGTTGCACTCTCTCTCCTCCAAGGAAGGTGCTAGGCAGGAATTGTCTTGCTGGTCCTCACTTGCCCTGGCAGTCATTGCAGATAAGCAGCAAGACTGGGGCTCTGCTCTTTACTAGCCTTGCAAACAGCCAATGCAGTTCGTCTCCCTTGTGAGCGCCAAAATGCTAAAATGAAACGTTGCACTCTCTCTCCTCCAAGGAAGGTGCTAGGCAGGAATTGTCTTGCTGGTCCTCACTTGCCCTGGCAGTCATTGCAGATAAACAGCAAGACTGGGGCTCTGCTCTTTCGTACCCTTGCAAACACACACTGTTCTTTTTCTCAATCTCGCACTCCAAAAAGCAAAATGAAACGTTGCACTCTCTCTCCTCTAAGGAAGGTGCTAGGCAGGAATTGTATTGCTGGTCCTCACTTGCCCTGGCAGTCATTGCAGATAAACAGCAAGACTGGGGCTCTGCTCTTTCGTACCCTTGCAAACAGACACTGTTCTTTTTCTCAATCTCGCACTCCAAAAAGCAAAATGAAACGTTGCACTCTCTCTCCTCCAAGGAAAGTGCTAGGCAGGAATTGTCTTGCTGGTCCTCACTTGCCCTGGCAGTCATTGCAGATAAACAGCAAGACTGGGGCTCTGCTCTTTCATAGCCTTGCAAACAGCAAAAGAAGTTCGTCTCCCTTGTGAGCGCCAAAATGCTAAAATGAAACGTTGCACTCTCTCTCCTCCAAGGAAGGTGCTAGGCAGGAATTGTCTTGCTGGTCCTCACTTACCCTGGCAGTCATTGCAGATAAACAGCAAGACTGGGGCTCTGCTCTTTCGTACCCTTTCAAACAGACACTGTTCTTTTTCTCAATCTCGCACTCCAAAAAGCAAAATGAAACGTTGCACTCTCTCTCCTCCAAGGAAGGTGCTAGGCAGGAATTGTCTTGCTGGTCCTCACTTGCCCTGGCAGTCATTGGAGATAAACAGCAAGACTGGGGCTCTGCTCTTTCATAGCCTTGCAAACAGCAAAAGAAGTTCGTCTCCCTTGTGAGCGCCAAAATGCTAAAATGAAACGTTGCACTCTCTCTCCTCCAAGGAAGGTGCTAGGCAGGAATTGTCTTGCTGGTCCTCACTTGCCCTGGCAGTCATTGCAGATAAGCAGCAAGACTGGGGCTCTGCTATTTCATAGCCTTGCAAACAGCAAAAGCAGTTTGTCTCCCTCGTGAGCGCCAAAATGCTAAAATGAAACGTTGCACTCTCTCTCCTCCAAGGAAGGTGCTAGGCAGGAATTGTCTTGCTGGTCCTCACTTGCCACGGCAGTCATTGCAGATAAACAGCAAGACTGGGGCTCTGCTCTTTCCTAGCCTTGCAAACAGCAAAAGAAGTTCGTCTCCCTTGTGAGCGCCAAAATGCTAAAATGAAACGTTGCACTCTCTCTCCTCCAAGGAAGGTGCTAGTCAGGAATTGTCTTGCTGGTCCTCACTTGCCCTGGCAGTCATTGCAGATAAACAGCAAGACTGGGGCTCTGCTCTTTCGTACCCTTGCAAACAGACACTGTTCTTTTTCTCAATCTCGCACTCCAAAAAGCAAAATGAAACGTTGCACTCTCTCTCCTCCAAGGAAGGTGCTAGGCAGGAATTGTCTTGCTGGTCCTCACTTGCCCTGGCAGTCATTGCAGATAAACAGCAAGACTGGGGCTCTGCTCTTTACTAGCCTTGCAAACAGCAAATGAAGTTCGTCTCCCTTGTGAGCGCCAAAATGCTAAAATGAAACGTTGCACTCTCTCTCCTCCAAGGAAGGTGCTAGGCAGGAATTGTCTTGCTGGTCCTCACTTGCCCTGGCAGTCATTGCAGATAAGCAGCAAGACTGGGGCTCTGCTATTTCATAGCCTTGCAAACAGCAAAAGCAGTTTGTCTCCCTCGTGAGCGCCAAAATGCTAAAATGAAACGTTGCACTCTCTCTCCTCCAAGGAAGGTGCTAGGCAGGAATTGTCTTGCTGGTCCTCACATGCCACGGCAGTCATTGCAGATAAACAGCAAGACTGGGGCTCTGCTCTTTCCTAGCCTTGCAAACAGCAAAAGAAGTTCGTCTCCCTTGTGAGCGCCAAAATGCTAAAATGAAACGTTGCACTCTCTCTCCTCCAAGGAAGGTGCTAGTCAGGAATTGTCTTGCTGGTCCTCACTTGCCCTGGCAGTCATTGCAGATAAACAGCAAGACTGGGGCTCTGCTCTTTCCTACCCTTGCAAACAGACACTGTTCTTTTTCTCAATCTCGCACTCCAAAAAGCAAAATGTAACGTTGCACTCTCTCTCCTCCAAGGAAGGTGCTAGGCAGGAATTGTCTTGCTGGTCCTCACTTGCGCTGGCAGTCATTGCACATAAACAGCAAGACTGGGGCTCTGCTCTTTCCTAGCCTTGCAAACAGCCAAAGCATTTTGTCTCCCTCTTAGAGCGCCAAAATGCTAAAATGAAACGTTGCACTCTCTCTTCTCCAAGGAAGGTGCTAGGCAGGAATTGTCTTGCTGGTCCTCACTTGCCCTGGCAGTCATTGCAGATAAACAGCAAGACTGGGGCTCTGCTCTTTCCTAGCCTTGCAAACAGGCACTCTGATTTTTCTCACTCTCGCACTCCAAAAAGCAAAATGAAACGTTGCACTCTCTCTCCTCCAAGGAAGGTGCTAGGCAGGAACTGTCTTGCTGGTCCTCACTTGCCCTGGCAGTCATTGCAGATAAACAGCAAGAGTGGGGCTCTGCTCTTTACTACCCTTGCAAACAGCCAAAGCAGTTTGTCTCCCTCGTGAACGCCAAAATGTTAAAATGAAACGTTGCACTCTCTCTCCTCCAAGGAAGGTGCTAGGCAGGAATTGTCTTGCTGGTCCTCACTTGCCCTGGCAGTCATTGCAGATAAACAGCAAGACTGGGGCTCTGCTCTTTCCTAGCCTTGCAAACAGGCACTCTGATTTTTGTCACTCTCGCACTCCAAAAAGCAAAATGAAACGTTGCACTCTCTCTCCTCCAAGGAAGGTGCTAGGCAGGAACTGTCTTGCTGGTCCTCACTTGCCCTGGCAGTCATTGCAGATAAACAGCAAGAGTGGGGCTCTGCTCTTTCCTAGCCTTGTAAACAGCCGAAGCAGTTTGTCTCCTTCGTGAGCGCCAAAATGCTAAAATGAAACGTTGCACTCTCTCTCCTCCAAGGAAGGTGCTAGGCAGGAATTGTCTTGCTGGTCCTCACTTGCCCTGGCAGTCATTGCAGATAAACAGCAAGACTGGGGCTCTGCTCTTTACTAGCCTTGCAAACAGCCAATGCAGTTCGTCTCCCTTGTGAGCGCCAAAATGCTAAAATGAAACGTTGCACTCTCTCTCCTCCAAGGAAGGTGCTAGGCAGGAATTGTCTTGCTGGTCCTCACTTGCCCTGGCAGTCATTGCACATAAACAGCAAGACTGGGGCTCTGCTCTTTCCTAGCCTTGCAAACAGCCAAAGCAGTTTGTCTCCCTCGTGAGCGCCAAAATGCTAAAATGAAACGTTGCACTCTCTCTCCTCCAAGGAAGGTGCTAGGCAGGAATTGTCTTGCTGGTCCTCGCTTGCCCTGGCAGTCATTGCAGATAAACAGCAAGACTGGGGCTCTGCTCTTTCCTAGCCTTGCAAACAGCAAAAGAAGTTCGTCTTGCTTGTGACCGCCAAAATGCTAAAATGAAACGTTGCACTCTCTCTCCTCCAAGCAAGGTGCTAGGCAGGAATTGTCTTGCTGGTCCTCACTTGCCCTGGCAGTCATTGCAGATAAACAGCAAGACTGGGGCTCTGCTCTTTACTAGCCTTGCAAACAGCCAATGCAGTTCGTCTCCCTTGTGAGCGCCAAAATGCTAAAATGAAACGTTGCACTCTCTCTCCTCCAAGGAAGGTGCTAGGCAGGAATTGTCTTGCTGGTCCTCACTTGCCCTGGCAGTCATTGCAGATAAACAGCAAGACTGGGGCTCTGCTCTTTCGTACCCTTGCAAACACACACTGTTCTTTTTCTCAATCTCGCACTCCAAAAAGCAAAATGAAACGTTGCACTCTCTCTCCTCCAAGGAAGGTGCTAGGCAAGAATTGTATTGCTGGTCCTCACTTGCCCTGGCAGTCATTGCAGATAAACAGCAAGACTGGGGCTCTGCTCTTTCGTACCCTTGCAAACAGACACTGTTCTTTTTCTCAATCTCGCACTCCAAAAAGCAAAATGAAACGTTGCACTCTCTCTCCTCCAAGGAAAGTGCTAGGCAGGAATTGTCTTGCTGGTCCTCACTTGCCCTGGCAGTCATTGCAGATAAACAGCAAGACTGGGGCTCTGCTCTTTCATAGCCTTGCAAACAGCAAAAGAAGTTCGTCTCCCTTGTGAGCGCCAAAATGCTAAAATGAAACGTTGCACTCTCTCTCCTCCAAGGAAGGTGCTAGGCAGGAATTGTCTTGCTGGTCCTCACTTGCCCTGGCAGTCATTGCAGATAAACAGCAAGACTGGGGCTCTGCTCTTTCGTACCCTTGCAAACAGACACTGTTCTTTTTCTCAATCTCGCACTCCAAAAAGCAAAATGAAACGTTGCACTCTCTCTCCTCCAAGGAAGGTGCTAGGCAGGAATTGTCTTGCTGGTCCTCACTTGCCCTGGCAGTCATTGGAGATAAACAGCAAGACTGGGGCTCTGCTCTTTCATAGCCTTGCAAACAGCAAAAGAAGTTCGTCTCCCTTGTGAGCGCCAAAATGCTAAAATGAAACGTTGCACTCTCTCTCCTCCAAGGAAGGTGCTAGGCAGGAATTCTCTTGCTGGTCCTCACTTGCCTTGGCAGTCATTGCAGATAAACAGCAAGACTGGGGCTCTGCTCTTTCCTACCCTTGCAAACAGACACTGTGCTTTTTCTAAATCTCGCACTCCAAAAAGCAAAATGTAACGTTGCACTCTCTCTCCTCCAAGGAAGGTGCTAGGCAGGAATTGTCTTGCTGGTCCTCACTTGCCCTGGCAGTCATTGCAGATAAACAGCAAGAGTGGGGCTCTGCTCTTTACTACCCTTGCAAACAGCCAAAGCAGTTTGTCTCCCTCGTGAACGCCAAAATGTTAAAATGAAACGTTGCACTCTCTCTCCTCCAAGGAAGGTGCTAGGCAGGAATTGTCTTGCTGGTCCTCACTTGCCCTGGCAGTCATTGCAGATAAACAGCAAGACTGGGGCTCTGCTCTTTCCTACCCTTGCAAACAGACACTGTGCTTTTTCTCACTCTCGCACTCCAAAAAGCAAAATGAAACGTTGCACTCTCTCTCGTCCAAGGAAGGTGCTAGGCAGGAACTGTCTTGCTGGTCCTCACTTGCCCTGGCAGTCATTGCAGATAAACAGCAAGACTGGGGCTCTGCTCTTTCCTAGCCTTGTAAACAGCCGAAGCAGTTTGTCTCCTTCGTGAGCGCCAAAATGCTAAAATGAAACGTTGCACTCTCTCTCCTCCAAGGAAGGTGCTAGGCAGGAATTGTCTTGCTGGTCCTCACTTGCCCTGGCAGTCATTGCAGATAAACAGCAAGACTGGGGCTCTGCTCTTTCCTAGCCTTGCAAACAGCCAATGCAGTTCGTCTCCCTTGTGAGCGCCAAAATGCTAAAATGAAACGTTGCACTCTCTCTCCTCCAAGGAAGGTGCTAGGCAGGAATTGTCTTGCTGGTCCTCACTTGCCCTGGCAGTCATTGCACATAAACAGCAAGACTGGGGCTCTGCTCTTTCCTAGCCTTGCAAACAGCCAAAGCAATTTGTCTCGCTCGTGAGCGCCAAAATGCTAAAATGAAACGTTGCACTCTCTCTCCTCCAAGGAAGGTGCTAGGCAGGAATTGTCTTGCTGGTCCTCGCTTGCCCTGGCAGTCATTGCAGATAAACAGCAAGACTGGGGCTCTGCTCTTTCCTAGCCTTGCAAACAGCCAAAGCAGTTTGTCTCGCTCGTGAGCGCCAAAATGCTAAAGTGAAACGTTGCACTCTCTCTCCTCCAAGCAAGGTGCTAGGCAGGAATTGTCTTCCTGGTCCTCACTAGCCCTGGCAGTCATTGCAGATAAGCAGCAAGACTGGGGCTCTGCTCTTTCCTAGCCTTGCAAACAGCAAAAGAAGTTCGTCTTGCTTGTGACCGCCAAAATGCTAAAATGAAACGTTGCACTCTCTCTCCTCCAAGGAAGGTGCTAGGCAGGAATTGTCTTGCTGGTCCTCACTTGCCCTGGCAGTCATTGCAGATAAACAGCAAGACTCGGTCTCTGCTCTTTCCTACCCTTGCAAACAGACACTGTGCTTTTTCTCACTCTCGCACTCCAAAAAGCAATATGAAACGTTGCACTCTCTCTCCTCCAAGGAAGGTGCTAGGCAGGAATTGTCTTGCTGGTCCTCGCTTGCCCTGGCAGTCATTGCAGATAAACAGCAAGACTGGGGCTCTGCTCTTTCCTAGCCTTGCAAAGAGCCAAAGCAGTTTGTCTCCCTCGTGAGCGCCAAAATGCTAAAATGAAACGTTGCACTCTCTCTCCTCCAAGGAAGGTGCTAGGCAGGAATTGTCTTGCTGGTCCTCGCTTGCCCTGGCAGTCATTGCAGATAAACAGCAAGACTGGGCCTCTGCTCTTTACTAGCCTTGCAAACAGCCAATGCAGTTCGTCTCCCTTGTGAGCGCCAAAATGCTAAAATGAAACGTTGCACTCTCTCTCCTCCAAGGAAGGTGCTAGGCAGGAATTGTCTTGCTGGTCCTCACTTGCCCTGGCAGTCATTGCAGATAAACAGCAAGACTGGGGCTCTGCTCTTTCGTACCCTTGCAAACACACACTGTTCTTTTTCTCAATCTCGCACTCCAAAAAGCAAAATGAAACGTTGCACTCTCTCTCCTCCAAGGAAGGTGCTAGGCAAGAATTGTATTGCTGGTCCTCACTTGCCCTGGCAGTCATTGCAGATAAACAGCAAGACTGGGGCTCTGCTCTTTCGTACCCTTGCAAACAGACACTGTTCTTTTTCTCAATCTCGCACTCCAAAAAGCAAAATGAAACGTTGCACTCTCTCTCCTCCAAGGAAAGTGCTAGGCAGGAATTGTCTTGCTGGTCCTCACTTGCCCTGGCAGTCATTGCAGATAAACAGCAAGACTGGGGCTCTGCTCTTTCATAGCCTTGCAAACAGCAAAAGAAGTTCGTCTCCCTTGTGAGCGCCAAAATGCTAAAATGAAACGTTGCACTCTCTCTCCTCCAAGGAAGGTGCTAGTCAGGAATTGTCTTGGTGGTCCTCACTTGCCCTGGCAGTCATTGCAGATAAACAGCAAGACTGGGGCTCTGCTCTTTCGTACCCTTGCAAACAGACACTGTTCTTTTTCTCAATCTCGCACTCCAAAAAGCAAAATGAAACGTTGCACTCTCTCTCCTCCAAGGAAGGTGCTAGGCAGGAATTGTCTTGCTGGTCCTCACTTGCCCTGGCAGTCATTGGAGATAAACAGCAAGACTGGGGCTCTGCTCTTTCATAGCCTTGCAAACAGCAAAAGAAGTTCGTCTCCCTTGTGAGCGCCAAAATGCTAAAATGAAACGTTGCACTCTCTCTCCTCCAAGGAAGGTGCTAGGCAGGAATTGTCTTGCTGGTCCTCACTTGCCCTGGCAGTCATTGCAGATAAGCAGCAAGACTGGGGCTCTGCTATTTCATAGCCTTGCAAACAGCAAAAGAAGTTCGTCTCCCTTGTGAGCGCCAAAATGCTAAAATGAAACGTTGCACTCTCTCTCCTCCAAGGAAGGTGCTAGTCAGGAATTGTCTTGCTGGTCCTCACTTGCCCTGGCAGTCATTGCAGATAAACAGCAAGACTGGGGCTCTGCTCTTTCCTACCCTTGCAAACAGACACTGTGCTTTTTCTAAATCTCGCACTCCAAAAAGCAAAATGTAACGTTGCACTCTCTCTCCTCCAAGGAAGGTGCTAGGCAGGAATTGTCTTGCTGGTCCTCACTTGCCCTGGCAGTCATTGCAGATAAACAGCAAGACTGGGGCTCTGCTCTTTCCTAGCCTTGTAAACAGCCGAAGCAGTTTGTCTCCTTCGTGAGCGCCAAAATGCTAAAATGAAACGTTGCACTCTCTCTCCTCCAAGGAAGGTGCTAGGCAGGAATTGTCTTGCTGGTCCTCACTTGCCCTGGCAGTCATTGCAGATAAACAGCAAGACTGGGGCTCTGCTCTTTCCTAGCCTTGCAAACAGCCAATGCAGTTCGTCTCCCTTGTGAGCGCCAAAATGCTAAAATGAAACGTTGCACTCTCTCTCCTCCAAGGAAGGTGCTAGGCAGGAATTGTCTTGCTGGTCCTCACTTGCCCTGGCAGTCATTGCACATAAACAGCAAGACTGGGGCTCTGCTCTTTCCTAGCCTTGCAAACAGCCAAAGCAATTTGTCTCGCTCGTGAGCGCCAAAATGCTAAAATGAAACGTTGCACTCTCTCTCCTCCAAGGAAGGTGCTAGGCAGGAATTGTCTTGCTGGTCCTCGCTTGCCCTGGCAGTCATTGCAGATAAACAGCAAGACTGGGGCTCTGCTCTTTCCTAGCCTTGCAAACAGCCAAAGCAGTTTGTCTCGCTCGTGAGCGCCAAAATGCTAAAGTGAAACGTTGCACTCTCTCTCCTCCAAGCAAGGTGCTAGGCAGGAATTGTCTTCCTGGTCCTCACTAGCCCTGGCAGTCATTGCAGATAAGCAGCAAGACTGGGGCTCTGCTCTTTCCTAGCCTTGCAAACAGCAAAAGAAGTTCGTCTTGCTTGTGACCGCCAAAATGCTAAAATGAAACGTTGCACTCTCTCTCCTCCAAGGAAGGTGCTAGGCAGGAATTGTCTTGCTGGTCCTCACTTGCCCTGGCAGTCATTGCAGATAAACAGCAAGACTCGGTCTCTGCTCTTTCCTACCCTTGCAAACAGACACTGTGCTTTTTCTCACTCTCGCACTCCAAAAAGCAATATGAAACGTTGCACTCTCTCTCCTCCAAGGAAGGTGCTAGGCAGGAATTGTCTTGCTGGTCCTCGCTTGCCCTGGCAGTCATTGCAGATAAACAGCAAGACTGGGGCTCTGCTCTTTCCTAGCCTTGCAAAGAGCCAAAGCAGTTTGTCTCCCTCGTGAGCGCCAAAATGCTAAAATGAAACGTTGCACTCTCTCTCCTCCAAGGAAGGTGCTAGGCAGGAATTGTCTTGCTGGTCCTCGCTTGCCCTGGCAGTCATTGCAGATAAACAGCAAGACTGGGCCTCTGCTCTTTACTAGCCTTGCAAACAGCCAATGCAGTTCGTCTCCCTTGTGAGCGCCAAAATGCTAAAATGAAACGTTGCACTCTCTCTCCTCCAAGGAAGGTGCTAGGCAGGAATTGTCTTGCTGGTCCTCACTTGCCCTGGCAGTCATTGCAGATAAACAGCAAGACTGGGGCTCTGCTCTTTCGTACCCTTGCAAACACACACTGTTCTTTTTCTCAATCTCGCACTCCAAAAAGCAAAATGAAACGTTGCACTCTCTCTCCTCCAAGGAAGGTGCTAGGCAAGAATTGTATTGCTGGTCCTCACTTGCCCTGGCAGTCATTGCAGATAAACAGCAAGACTGGGGCTCTGCTCTTTCGTACCCTTGCAAACAGACACTGTTCTTTTTCTCAATCTCGCACTCCAAAAAGCAAAATGAAACGTTGCACTCTCTCTCCTCCAAGGAAAGTGCTAGGCAGGAATTGTCTTGCTGGTCCTCACTTGCCCTGGCAGTCATTGCAGATAAACAGCAAGACTGGGGCTCTGCTCTTTCATAGCCTTGCAAACAGCAAAAGAAGTTCGTCTCCCTTGTGAGCGCCAAAATGCTAAAATGAAACGTTGCACTCTCTCTCCTCCAAGGAAGGTGCTAGTCAGGAATTGTCTTGGTGGTCCTCACTTGCCCTGGCAGTCATTGCAGATAAACAGCAAGACTGGGGCTCTGCTCTTTCGTACCCTTGCAAACAGACACTGTTCTTTTTCTCAATCTCGCACTCCAAAAAGCAAAATGAAACGTTGCACTCTCTCTCCTCCAAGGAAGGTGCTAGGCAGGAATTGTCTTGCTGGTCCTCACTTGCCCTGGCAGTCATTGGAGATAAACAGCAAGACTGGGGCTCTGCTCTTTCATAGCCTTGCAAACAGCAAAAGAAGTTCGTCTCCCTTGTGAGCGCCAAAATGCTAAAATGAAACGTTGCACTCTCTCTCCTCCAAGGAAGGTGCTAGGCAGGAATTGTCTTGCTGGTCCTCACTTGCCCTGGCAGTCATTGCAGATAAGCAGCAAGACTGGGGCTCTGCTATTTCATAGCCTTGCAAACAGCAAAAGAAGTTCGTCTCCCTTGTGAGCGCCAAAATGCTAAAATGAAACGTTGCACTCTCTCTCCTCCAAGGAAGGTGCTAGTCAGGAATTGTCTTGCTGGTCCTCACTTGCCCTGGCAGTCATTGCAGATAAACAGCAAGACTGGGGCTCTGCTCTTTCCTACCCTTGCAAACAGACACTGTGCTTTTTCTAAATCTCGCACTCCAAAAAGCAAAATGTAACGTTGCACTCTCTCTCCTCCAAGGAAGGTGCTAGGCAGGAATTGTCTTGCTGGTCCTCACTTGCCCTGGCAGTCATTGCAGATAAACAGCAAGAGTGGGGCTCTGCTCTTTACTACCCTTGCAAACAGCCAAAGCAGTTTGTCTCCCTCGTGAACGCCAAAATGTTAAAATGAAACGTTGCACTCTCTCTCCTCCAAGGAAGGTGCTAGGCAGGAATTGTCTTGCTGGTCCTCACTTGCCCTGGCAGTCATTGCAGATAAACAGCAAGACTCGGGCTCTGCTCTTTCCTACCCTTGCAAACAGACACTGTGCTTTTTCTCACTCTCGCACTCCAAAAAGCAAAATGAAACGTTGCACTCTCTCTCCTCCAAGGAAGTTGCTAGGCAGGAATTGTCTTGCTGGTCCTCACTTGCCCTGGCAGTCATTGCAGATAAACAGCAAGACTGGGGCTCTGCTCTTTCCTAGCCTTGCAAACAGGCACTCTGATTTTTCTCACTCTCGCACTCCAAAAAGCAAAATGAAACGTTGCACTCTCTCTCCTCCAAGGAAGGTGCTAGGCAGGAACTGTCTTGCTGGTCCTCACTTGCCCTGGCAGTCATTGCAGATAAACAGCAAGAGTGGGGCTCTGCTCTTTCCTAGCCTTGTAAACAGCCGAAGCAGTTTGTCTCCTTCGTGAGCGCCAAAATGCTAAAATGAAACGTTGCACTCTCTCTCCTCCAAGGAAGGTGCTAGGCAGGAATTGTCTTGCTGGTCCTCACTTGCCCTGGCAGTCATTGCAGATAAACAGCAAGACTGGGGCTCTGCTCTTTCCTAGCCTTGCAAACAGCCAATGCAGTTCGTCTCCCTTGTGAGCGCCAAAATGCTAAAATGAAACGTTGCACTCTCTCTCCTCCAAGGAAGGTGCTAGGCAGGAATTGTCTTGCTGGTCCTCACTTGCCCTGGCAGTCATTGCACATAAACAGCAAGACTGGGGCTCTGCTCTTTCCTAGCCTTGCAAAGAGCCAAAGCAGTTTGTCTCCCTCGTGAGCGCCAAAATGCTAAAATGAAACGTTGCACTCTCTCTCCTCCAAGGAAGGTGCTAGGCAGGAATTGTCTTGCTGGTCCTCGCTTGCCCTGGCAGTCATTGCAGATAAACAGCAAGACTGGGGCTCTGCTCTTTCCTAGCCTTGCAAACAGCCAAAGCAGTTTGTCTCCCTCGTGAGCGCCAAAATGCTAAAGTGAAACGTTGCACTCTCTCTCCTCCAAGCAAGGTGCTAGGCAGGAATTGTCTTCCTGGTCCTCACTAGCCCTGGCAGTCATTGCAGATAAGCAGCAAGACTGGGGCTCTGCTCTTTCCTAGCCTTGCAAACAGCAAAAGAAGTTCGTCTTGCTTGTGACCGCCAAAATGCTAAAATGAAACGTTGCACTCTCTCTCCTCCAAGGAAGGTGCTAGGCAGGAATTGTCTTGCTGGTCCTCACTTGCCCTGGCAGTCATTGCAGATAAACAGCAAGACTCGGTCTCTGCTCTTTCCTACCCTTGCAAACAGACACTGTGCTTTTTCTCACTCTCGCACTCCAAAAAGCAATATGAAACGTTGCACTCTCTCTCCTCCAAGGAAGGTGCTAGGCAGGAATTGTCTTGCTGGTCCTCACTTGCCCTGGCAGTCATTGCAGATAAACAGCAAGACTGGGGCTCTGCTCTTTCCTAGCCTTGCAAACAGCCAAAGCAGTTTGTCTCCCTCGTGAGCGCCAAAATGCTAAAATGAAACGTTGCACTCTCTCTCCTCCAAGGAAGGTGCTAGGCAGGAATTGTCTTGCTGGTCCTCACTTGCCCTGGCAGTCATTGCAGATAAACAGCAAGACTGGGGCTCTGCTCTTTCATAGCCTTGCAAACAGCAAAAGCAGTTTGTCTCCCTCGTGAGCGCCAAAATGCTAAAATGAAACGTTGCACTCTCTCTCCTCCAAGGAAGGTGCTAGGCAGGAATTGTCTTGCTGGTCCTCACTTGCCCTGGCAGTCATTGCAGATAAGCAGCAAGACTGGGGCTCTGCTATTTCATAGCCTTGCAAACAGCAAAAGCAGTTTGTCTCCCTCGTGAGCGCCAAAATGCTAAAATGAAACGTTGCACTCTCTCTCCTCCAAGGAAGGTGCTAGGCAGGAATTGTCTTGCTGGTCCTCACTTGCCTTGGCAGTCATTGCAGATAAACAGCAAGACTGGGGCTCTGCTCTTTCATAGCCTTGCAAACAGCAAAAGAAGTTCGTCTCCCTTGTGAGCGCCAAAATGCTAAAATGAAACGTTGCACTCTCTCTCCTCCAAGGAAGGTGCTAGTCAGGAATTGTCTTGGTGGTCCTCACTTGCCCTGGCAGTCATTGCAGATAAACAGCAAGACTGGGGCTCTGCTCTTTCCTACCCTTGCAAACAGACACTGTGCTTTTTCTAAATCTCGCACTCCAAAAAGCAAAATGTAACGTTGCACTCTCTCTCCTCCAAGGAAGGTGCTAGGCAGGAATTGTCTTGCTGGTCCTCACTTGCCCTGGCAGTCATTGCAGATAAACAGCAAGAGTGGGGCTCTGCTCTTTACTACCCTTGCAAACAGCCAAAGCAGTTTGTCTCCCTCGTGAACGCCAAAATGTTAAATGAAACGTTGCACTCTCTCTCCTCCAAGGAAGGTGCTAGGCAGGAATTGTCTTGCTGGTCCTCACTTGCCCTGGCAGTCATTGCAGATAAACAGCAAGACTCGGGCTCTGCTCTTTCCTACCCTTGCAAACAGACACTGTGCTTTTTCTCACTCTCGCACTCCAAAAAGCAAAATGAAACGTTGCACTCTCTCTCCTCCAAGGAAGGTGCTAGGCAGGAATTGTCTTGCTGGTCCTCACTTGCCCTGGCAGTCATTGCAGATAAACAGCAAGACTGGGGCTCTGCTCTTTCCTAGCCTTGCAAACAGGCACTCTGATTTTTCTCACTCTCGCACTCCAAAAAGCAAAATGAAACGTTGCACTCTCTCTCCTCCAAGGAAGGTGCTAGGCAGGAACTGTCTTGCTGGTCCTCACTTGCCCTGGCAGTCATTGCAGATAAACAGCAAGAGTGGGGCTCTGCTCTTTCCTAGCCTTGTAAACAGCCGAAGCAGTTTGTCTCCTTCGTGAGCGCCAAAATGCTAAAATGAAACGTTGCACTCTCTCTCCTCCAAGGAAGGTGCTAGGCAGGAATTGTCTTGCTGGTCCTCACTTGCCCTGGCAGTCATTGCAGATAAACAGCAAGACTGGGGCTCTGCTCTTTCCTAGCCTTGCAAACAGCCAATGCAGTTCGTCTCCCTTGTGAGCGCCAAAATGCTAAAATGAAACGTTGCACTCTCTCTCCTCCAAGGAAGGTGCTAGGCAGGAATTGTCTTGCTGGTCCTCACTTGCCCTGGCAGTCATTGCACATAAACAGCAAGACTGGGGCTCTGCTCTTTCCTAGCCTTGCAAAGAGCCAAAGCAGTTTGTCTCCCTCGTGAGCGCCAAAATGCTAAAATGAAACGTTGCACTCTCTCTCCTCCAAGGAAGGTGCTAGGCAGGAATTGTCTTGCTGGTCCTCACTTGCCCTGGCAGTCATTGCAGATAAACAGCAAGACTGGGGCTCTGCTCTTTCCTAGCCTTGCAAACAGCCAAAGCAGTTTGTCTCGCTCGTGAGCGCCAAAATGCTAAAGTGAAACGTTGCACTCTCTCTCCTCCAAGCAAGGTGCTAGGCAGGAATTGTCTTCCTGGTCCTCACTAGCCCTGGCAGTCATTGCAGATAAGCAGCAAGACTGGGGCTCTGCTCTTTCCTAGCCTTGCAAACAGCAAAAGAAGTTCGTCTTGCTTGTGACCGCCAAAATGCTAAAATGAAACGTTGCACTCTCTCTCCTCCAAGGAAGGTGCTAGGCAGGAATTGTCTTGCTGGTCCTCACTTGCCCTGGCAGTCATTGCAGATAAACAGCAAGACTCGGTCTCTGCTCTTTCCTACCCTTGCAAACAGACACTGTGCTTTTTCTCACTCTCGCACTCCAAAAAGCAATATGAAACGTTGCACTCTCTCTCCTCCAAGGAAGGTGCTAGGCAGGAATTGTCTTGCTGGTCCTCACTTGCCCTGGCAGTCATTGCAGATAAACAGCAAGACTGGGGCTCTGCTCTTTCATAGCCTTGCAAACAGCAAAAGCAGTTTGTCTCCCTCGTGAGCGCCAAAATGCTAAAATGAAACGTTGCACTCTCTCTCCTCCAAGGAAGGTGCTAGGCAGGAATTGTCTTGCTGGTCCTCACTTGCCCTGGCAGTCATTGCAGATAAGCAGCAAGACTGGGGCTCTGCTCTTTACTAGCCTTGCAAACAGCCAATGCAGTTCGTCTCCCTTGTGAGCGCCAAAATGCTAAAATGAAACGTTGCACTCTCTCTCCTCCAAGGAAGGTGCTAGGCAGGAATTGTCTTGCTGGTCCTCACTTGCCCTGGCAGTCATTGCAGATAAACAGCAAGACTGGGCTCTGCTCTTTCGTTCCCTTGCAAACACACACTGTTCTTTTTCTCAATCTCGCACTCCAAAAAGCAAAATGAAACGTTGCACTGTCTCTCCTCCAAGGAAGGTGCTAGGCAGGAATTGTCTTGCTGGTCCTCACTTGCCCTGGCAGTCATTTCAGATAAACAGCAAGACTGGGGCTCTGCTCTTTCGTACCCTTGCAAACAGACACTGTTCTTTTTCTCAATCTCGCACTCCAAAAAGCAAAATGAAACGTTGCACTCTCTCTCCTCCAAGGAAGGTGCTAGGCAGGAATTGTCTTGCTGGTCCTCACTTGCCCTGGCAGTCATTGCAGATAAACAGCAAGACTGGGGCTCTGCTCTTTCATAGCCTTGCAAACAGCAAAAGAAGTTCGTCTCCCTTGTGAGCGCCAAAATGCTAAAATGAAACGTTGCACTCTCTCTCCTCCAAGGAAGGTGCTAGGCAGGAATTGTCTTGCTGGTCCTCACTTGCCCTGGCAGTCATTGCAGATAAACAGCAAGACTGGGGCTCTGCTCTTTACTAGCCTTGCAAACAGCCAATGCAGTTCGTCTCCCTTGTGAGCGCCAAAATGCTAAAATGAAACGTTGCACTCTCTCTCCTCCAAGGAAGGTGCTAGGCAGGAATTGTCTTGCTGGTCCTCGCTTGCCCTGGCAGTCATTGCAGATAAACAGCAAGACTGGGGCTCTGCTCTTTCCTAGCCTTGCAAACAGCCAAAGCAGTTTGTCTCCCTCGTGACCGCCAAAATGATAAAATGAAACGTTGCACTCTCTCTCCTCCAAGGAAGGTGCTAGGCAGGAATTGTCTTGCTGGTCCTCACTTGCCCTGGCAGTCATTGCAGATAAACAGCAAGACTCGGTCTCTGCTCTTTCCTACCCTTGCAAACAGACACTGTGCTTTTTCTCACTCTCGCACTCCAAAAAGCAATATGAAACGTTGCACTCTCTCTCCTCCAAGGAAGGTGCTAGGCAGGAATTGTCTTGCTGGTCCTCACTTGCCCTGGCAGTCATTGCAGATAAACAGCAAGACTCGGGCTCTGCTCTTTCCTAGCCTTGCAAACAGGCACTCTGATTTTTCTCACTCTCGCACTCCAAAAAGCAAAATGAAACGTTGCACTCTCTCTCCTCCAAGGAAGGTGCTAGGCAGGAAGTGTCTTGCTGGTCCTCACTTGCCCTGGCAGTCATTGCAGATAAACAGCAAGAGTGGGGCTCTGCTCTTTCCTAGCCTTGTAAACAGCCGAAGCAGTTTGTCTCCTTCGTGAGCGCCAAAATGCTAAAATGAAACGTTGCACTCTCTCTCCTCCAAGGAAGGTGCTAGGCAGGAATTGTCTTGCTGGTCCTCACTTGCCCTGGCAGTCATTGCAGATAAACAGCAAGACTGGGGCTCTGCTCTTCACTAGCCTTGCAAACAGCCAATGCAGTTCGTCTCCCTTGTGAGCGCCAAAATGCTAAAATGAAACGTTGCACTCTCTCTCCTCCAAGGAAGGTGCTAGGCAGGAATTGTCTTGCTGGTCCTCACTTGCCCTGGCAGTCATTGCACATAAACAGCAAGACTGGGGCTCTGCTCTTTCCTAGCCTTGCAAACAGCCAAAGCAGTTTGTCTCCCTCGTGAGCGCCAAAATGCTAAAATGAAACGTTGCACTCTCTCTCCTCCAAGGAAGGTGCTAGGCAGGAATTGTCTTGCTGGTCCTCGCTTGCCCTGGCAGTCATTGCAGATAAACAGCAAGACTGGGGCTCTGCTCTTTCCTAGCCTTGCAAACAGCAAAAGCAGTTTGTCTCCCTCGTGAGCGCCAAAATGCTAAAATGGAACGTTGCACTCTCTCTCCTCCAAGCAAGGTGCTAGGCAGGAATTGTCTTCCTGGTCCTCACTAGCCCTGGCAGTCATTGCAGATAAGCAGCAAGACTGGGGCTCTGCTCTTTCCTAGCCTTGCAAACAGCAAAAGAAGTTCGTCTTGCTTGTGACCGCCAAAATGCTAAAATGAAACGTTGCACTCTCTCTCCTCCAAGGAAGGTGCTAGGCAGGAATTGTCTTGCTGGTCCTCACTTGCCCTGGCAGTCATTGCAGATAAACAGCAAGACTCGGTCTCTGCTCTTTCCTACTCTTGCAAACAGACACTGTGCTTTTTCTCACTCTCGCACTCCAAAAAGCAATATGAAACGTTGCACTCTCTCTCCTCCAAGGAAGGTGCTAGGCAGGAATTGTCTTGCTGGTCCTCACTTGCCCTGGCAGTCATTGCAGATAAGCAGCAAGACTGGGGCTCTGCTCTTTACTAGCCTTGCAAACAGCCAATGCAGTTCGTCTCCCTTGTGAGCGCCAAAATGCTAAAATGAAACGTTGCACTCTCTCTCCTCCAAGGAAGGTGCTAGGCAGGAATTGTCTTGCTGGTCCTCACTTGCCCTGGCAGTCATTGCAGATAAACAGCAAGACTGGGCTCTGCTCTTTCGTTCCCTTGCAAACACACACTGTTCTTTTTCTCAATCTCGCACTCCAAAAAGCAAAATGAAACGTTGCACTGTCTCTCCTCCAAGGAAGGTGCTAGGCAGGAATTGTCTTGCTGGTCCTCACTTGCCCTGGCAGTCATTGCAGATAAACAGCAAGACTCGGGCTCTGCTCTTTCGTACCCTTGCAAACAGACACTGTTCTTTTTCTCAATCTCGCACTCCAAAAAGCAAAATGAAACGTTGCACTCTCTCTCCTCCAAGGAAGGTGCTAGGCAGGAATTGTCTTGCTGGTCCTCACTTGCCCTGGCAGTCATTGCAGATAAACAGCAAGACTGGGGCTCTGCTCTTTCACAGCCTTGCAAACAGCAAAAGAAGTTCGTCTCCCTTGTGAGCGCCAAAATGCTAAAATGCAACGTTGCACTCTCTCTCCTCCAAGGAAGGTGCTAGGCAGGAATTGTCTTGCTGGTCCTCACTTGCCCTGGCAGTCATTGCAGATAAACAGCAAGACTGGGGCTCTGCTCTTTCGTTCCCTTGCAAACACACACTGTTCTTTTTCTCAATCTCGCACTCCAAAAAGCATAATGAAACGTTGCACTGTCTCTCCTCCAAGGAAGGTGCTAGGCAGGAATTGTCTTGCTGGTCCTCACTTGCCCTGGCAGTCATTGCAGATAAACAGCAAGACTGGGGCTCTGCTCTTTCGTACCCTTGCAAACAGACACTGTTCTTTTTCTCAATCTCGCACTCCAAAAAGCAAAATGAAACGTTGCACTCTCTCTCCTCCAAGGAAGGTGCTAGGCAGGAATTGTCTTGCTGGTCCTCACTTGCCCTGGCAGTCATTGCAGATAAACAGCAAGACTGGGGCTCTGCTCTTTCATAGCCTTGCAAACAGCAAAAGAAGTTCGTCTCCCTTGTGAGCGCCAAAATGCTAAAATGAAACGTTGCACTCTCTCTCCTCCAAGGAAGGTGCTAGGCAGGAATTGTCTTGCTGGTCCTCACTTGCCCTGGCAGTCATTGCAGATAAACAGCAAGACTGGGGCTCTGCTCTTTCCTAGCCTTGCAAACAGCCAAAGCAGTTTGTCTCCCTCGTGAGCGCCAAAATGCTAAAATGAAACGTTGCACTCTCTCTCCTCCAAGCAAGGTGCTAGGCAGGAATTGTCTTCCTGGTCCTCACTAGCCCTGGCAGTCATTGCAGATAAGCAGCAAGACTGGGGCTCTGCTCTTTCCTAGCCTTGCAAACAGCAAAAGAAGTTCGTCTTGCTTGTGACCGCCAAAATGCTAAAATGAAACGTTGCACTCTCTCTCCTCCTAGGAAGGTGCTAGGCAGGAATTGTCTTGCTGGTCCTCACTTGCCCTGGCAGTCATTGCAGATAAACAGCAAGACTCGGTCTCTGCTCTTTCCTACTCTTGCAAACAGACACTGTGCTTTTTCTCACTCTCGCACTCCAAAAAGCAATATGAAACGTTGCACTCTCTCTCCTCCAAGGAAGGTGCTAGGCAGGAATTGTCTTGCTGGTCCTCACTTGCCCTGGCAGTCATTGCAGATAAACACCAAGACTGGGGCTCTGCTCTTTCCTACCCTTGCAAACAGCCAAAGCAGTTTGTCTCCCTCGTGAGCGCCAAAATGCTAAAATGAAACGTTGCACTCTCTCTCCTCCAAGGAAGGTGCTAGGCAGGAATTGTCTTGCTGGTCCTCACTTGCCCTGGCAGTCATTGCAGATAAACAGCAAGACTGGGGCTCTACTCTATCCTAGCCTTGCAAACAGCAAAAGCAGTTTGTCTCCCTTATGAGCGCCAAAATGCTAAAATGAAACGTTGCACTCTCTCTCCTCCAAGGAAGGTGCTAGGCAGGAATTGTCTTGCTGGTCCTCACTTGCCCTGGCAGTCATTGCAGATAAACAGCAAGACTGGGGCTCTGCTCTTTCATAGCCTTGCAAACAGCAAAAGCAGTTTGTCTCCCTCGTGAGCGCCAAAATGCTAAAATGAAACGTTGCACTCTCTCTCCTCCAAGGAAGGTGCTAGGCAGGAATTGTCTTGCTGGTCCTCACTTGCCCTGGCAGTCATTGCAGATAAGCAGCAAGACTGGGGCTCTGCTCTTTACTAGCCTTGCAAACAGCCAATGCAGTTCGTCTCCCTTGTGAGCGCCAAAATGCTAAAATGAAACGTTGCACTCTCTCTCCTCCAAGGAAGGTGCTAGGCAGGAATTGTCTTGCTGGTCCTCACTTGCCCTGGCAGTCATTGCAGATAAACAGCAAGACTGGGCTCTGCTCTTTCGTTCCCTTGCAAACACACACTGTTATTTTTCTCAATCTCGCACTCCAAAAAGCATAATGAAACGTTGCACTGTCTCTCCTCCAAGGAAGGTGCTAGGCAGGAATTGTCTTGCTGGTCCTCACTTGCCCTGGCAGTCATTGCAGATAAACAGCAAGACTGGGGCTCTGCTCTTTCGTACCCTTGCAAACAGACACTGTTCTTTTTCTCAATCTCGCACTCCAAAAAGCAAAATGAAACGTTGCACTCTCTCTCCTCCAAGGAAGGTGCTAGGCAGGAATTGTCTTGCTGGTCCTCAATTGCCCTGGCAGTCATTGCAGATAAACAGCAAGACTGGGGCTCTGCTCTTTCATAGCCTTGCAAACAGCAAAAGAAGTTCGTCACCCTTGTGAGCGCCAAAATGCTAAAATGAAACGTTGCACTCTCTCTCCTCCAAGGAAGGTGCTAGGCAGGAATTGTCTTGCTGGTCCTCGTTTGCCCTGGCAGTCATTGCAGATAAACAGCAAGACTGGGGCGCTGCTCTTTCCTAGCCTTGCAAACAGCCAAAGCAGTTTGTCTCCCTCGTGACCGCCAAAATGCTAAAATGAAACGTTGCACTCTCTCTCCTCCAAGGAAGGTGCTAGGCAGGAATTGTCTTGCTGGTCCTCACTTGCCCTGGCAGTCATTGCAGATAAACAGCAAGACTCGGTCTCTGCTCTTTCCTAATCTTGCAAACAGACACTGTGCTTTTTCTCACTCTCGCACTCCAAAAAGCAATATGAAACGTTGCACTCTCTCTCCTCCAAGGAAGGTGCTAGGCAGGAATTGTCTTGCTGGTCCTCACTTGCCCTGGCAGTCATTGCAGATAAACAGCAAGACTCGGGCTCTGCTCTTTCCTAGCCTTGCAAACAGGCACTCTGATTTTTCTCACTCTCGCACTCCAAAAAGCAAAATGAAACGTTGCACTCTCTCTCCTCCAAGGAAGGTGCTAGGCAGGAACTGTCTTGCTGGTCCTCACTTGCCCTGGCAGTCATTGCAGATAAACAGCAAGAGTGGGGCTCTGCTCTTTCCTAGCCTTGTAAACAGCCGAAGCAGTTTGTCTCCTTCGTGAGCGCCAAAATGCTAAAATGAAACGTTGCACTCTCTCTCCTCCAAGGAAGGTGCTAGGCAGGAATTGTCTTGCTGGTCCTCACTTGCCCTGGCAGTCATTGCAGATAAACAGCAAGACTGGGGCTCTGCTCTTTACTAGCCTTGCAAACAGCCAATGCAGTTCGTCTCCCTTGTGAGCGCCAAAATGCTAAAATGAAACGTTGCACTCTCTCTCCTCCAAGGAAGGTGCTAGGCAGGAATTGTCTTGCTGGTCCTCACTTGCCCTGGCAGTCATTGCACATAAACAGCAAGACTGGGGCTCTGCTCTTTCCTAGCCTTGCAAACAGCCAAAGCAGTTTGTCTCCCTCGTGAGCGCCAAAATGCTAAAATGAAACGTTGCACTCTCTCTCCTCCAAGGAAGGTGCTAGGCAGGAATTGTCTTGCTGGTCCTCGCTTACCCTGGCAGTCATTGCAGATAAACAGCAAGACTGGGGCTCTGCTCTTTCCTAGCCTTGCAAACAGCCAAAGCAGTTTGTCTCCCTCGTGAGCGCCAAAATGCTAAAATGAAACGTTGCACTCTCTCTCCTCCAAGGAAGGTGCTAGGCAGGAATTGTCTTGCTGGTCCTCACTTGCCCTGGCAGTCATTGCGGATAAACAGCAAGACTGGGGCTCTGCTCTTTCGTACCCTTGCAAACACACACTGTTCTTTTTCTCAATCTCGCACTCCAAAAAGCAAAATGAAACGTTGCACTCTCTCTCCTCCAAGGAAGGTGCTAGGCAGGAATTGTCTTGCTGGTCCTCACTTGCCCTGGCAGTCATTGCAGATAAACAGCAAGACTGGGGCTCTGCTCTTTCGTACCCTTGCAAACAGACACTGTTCTTTTTCTCAATCTCGCACTCCAAAAAGCAAAATGAAACGTTGCACTCTCTCTCCTCCAAGGAAGGTGCTAGGCAGGAATTGTCTTGCTGGTCCTCACTTGCCCTGGCAGTCATTGCAGATAAACAGCAAGACTGGGGCTCTGCTCTTTCCTAGCCTTGCAAACAGCAAAAGAAGTTCGTCTCCCTTGTGAGCGCCAAAATGCTAAAATGAAACGTTGCACTCTCTCTCCTCCAAGGAAGGTGCTAGGCAGGAATTGTCTTGCTGGTCCTCACTTGCCCTGGCAGTCATTGCACATAAACAGCAAGACTGGGGCTCTGCTCTTTCCTAGCCTTGCAAACAGCCAAAGCAGTTTGTCTCCCTCGTGAGCGCCAAAATGCTAAAATGAAACGTTGCACTCTCTCTCCTCCAAGGAAGGTGCTAGGCAGGAATTGTCTTGCTGGTCCTCGCTTGCCCTGGCAGTCATTGCAGATAAACAGCAAGACTGGGGCTCTGCTCTTTCCTAGCCTTGCAAACAGCCAAAGCAGTTTGTCTCCCTCGTGACCGCCAAAATGCTAAAATGAAACGTTGCACTCTCTCTCCTCCAAGGAAGGTGCTAGGCAGGAATTGTCTTGCTGGTCCTCACTTGCCCTGGCAGTCATTGCAGATAAACAGCAAGACTCGGTCTCTGCTCTTTCCTACCCTTGCAAACAGACACTGTGCTTTTTCTCACTCTCGCACTCCAAAAAGCAATATGAAACGTTGCACTCTCTCTCCTCCAAGGAAGGTGCTAGGCAGGAATTGTCTTGCTGGTCCTCACTTGCCCTGGCAGTCATTGCAGATAAACAGCAAGACTGGGGCTCTGCTCTTTCATAGCCTTGCAAACAGCAAAAGCAGTTTGTCTCCCTCGTGAGCGCCAAAATGCTAAAATGAAACGTTGCACTCTCTCTCCTCCAAGGAAGGTGCTAGGCAGGAATTGTCTTGCTGGTCCTCACTTGCCCTGGCAGTCATTGCAGATAAGCAGCAAGACTGGGGCTCTGCTCTTTCGTAGCCTTGCAAACAGCCAATGCAGTTCGTCTCCCTTGTGAGCACCAAAATGCTAAAATGAAACGTTGCACTCTCTCTCCTCCAAGGAAGGTGCTAGGCAGGAATTGTCTTGCTGGTCCTCACTTGCCCTGGCAGTCATTGCAGATAAACAGCAAGACTGGGGCTGTGCTCTTTCGTACCCTTGCAAACACACACTGTTCTTTTTCTCAATCTCGCACTCCAAAAAGCAAAATGAAACGTTGCACTCTCTCTCCTCCAAGGAAGGTGCTAGGCAGGAATTGTCTTGCTGGTCCTCACTTGCCCTGGCAGTCATTGCAGATAAACAGCAAGACTGGGGCTCTGCTCTTTCCTAGCCTTGCAAACAGACACTGTTCTTTTTCTCAATCTCGCACTCCAAAAAGCAAAATGAAACGTTGCACTCTCTCTCCTCCAAGGAAGGTGCTAGGCAGGAATTGTCTTGCTGGTCCTCACTTGCCCTGGCAGTCATTGCAGATAAACAGCAAGACTGGGGCTCTGCTCTTTACTACCCTTGCAAACAGCCAAAGCAGTTTGTCTCCCTCGTGAACGCCAAAATGTTAAAATGAAACGTTGCACTCTCTCTCCTCCAAGGAAGGTGCTAGGCAGGAATTGTCTTGCTGGTCCTCACTTGCCCTGGCAGTCATTGCAGATAAACAGCAAGACTGGGGCTCTGCTCTTTCCTACCCTTGCAAACAGACACTGTGCTTTTTCTCAATCTCGCACTCCAAAAAGCAAAATGAAACGTTGCACTCTCTCTCCTCCAAGGAAGGTGCTAGGCAGGAATTGTCTTGCTGGTCCTCACTTGCCCTGGCAGTCATTGCAGATAAACAGCAAGACTCGGGCTCTTCTCTTTGCTAGCCTTGCAAACAGCAAAAGAAGTTCGTCTCCCTCGTGAGCGCCAAAATGCTAAAATGAAACGTTGCACTCTCTCTCCTCCAAGGAAGGTGCTAGGCAGGAATTGTCTTGCTGGTCCTCACTTGCCCTGGCAGTCATTGCAGATAAGCAGCAAGACTGGGGCTCTGCTCTTTCGTAGCCTTGCAAACAGCCAATGCAGTTCGTCTCCCTTGTGAGCACCAAAATGCTAAAATGAAACGTTGCACTCTCTCTCCTCCAAGGAAGGTGCTAGGCAGGAATTGTCTTGCTGGTCCTCACTTGCCCTGGCAGTCATTGCAGATAAACAGCAAGACTGGGGCTGTGCTCTTTCGTACCCTTGCAAACACACACTGTTCTTTTTCTCAATCTCGCACTCCAAAAAGCAAAATGAAACGTTGCACTGTCTCTCCTCCAAGGAAGGTGCTAGGCAGGAATTGTCTTGCTGGTCCTCACTTGCCCTGGCAGTCATTTCAGATAAACAGCAAGACTGGGGCTCTGCTCTTTCGTACACTTGCAAACAGACACTGTTCTTTTTCTCAATCTCGCACTCCAAAAAGCAAAATGAAACGTTGCACTCTCTCTCCTCCAAGGAAGGTGCTAGGCAGGAATTGTCTTGCTGGTCCTCACTTGCCCTGGCAGTCATTGCAGATAAACAGCAAGACTGGGGCTCTGCTCTTTACTACCCTTGCAAACAGCCAAAGCAGTTTGTCTCCCTCGTGAACGCCAAAATGTTAAAATGAAACGTTGCACTCTCTCTCCTCCAAGGAAGGTGCTAGGCAGGAATTGTCTTGCTGGTCCTCACTTGCCCTGGCAGTCATTGCAGATAAACAGCAAGACTCGGGCTCTGCTCTTTCCTACCCTTGCAAACAGACACTGTGCTTTTTCTCAATCTCGCACTCCAAAAAGCAAAATGAAACGTTGCACTCTCTCTCCTCCAAGGAAGGTGCTAGGCAGGAATTGTCTTGCTGGTCCTCACTTGCCCTGGCAGTCATTGCAGATAAACAGCAAGACTCGGGCTCTTCTCTTTGCTAGCCTTGCAAACAGCAAAAGAAGTTCGTCTCCCTCGTGAGCGCCAAAATGCTAAAATGAAACGTTGCACTCTCTCTCCTCCAAGGAAGGTGCTAGGCAGGAATTGTCTTGCTGGTCCTCACTTGCCCTGGCAGTCATTGCAGATAAACAGCAAGACTGGGGCTCTACTCTATCCTAGCCTTGCAAACAGCAAAAGCAGTTTGTCTCCCTTATGAGCGCCAAAATGCTAAAATGAAACGTTGCACTCTCTCTCCTCCAAGGAAGGTGCTAGGCAGGAATTGTCTTGCTGGTCCTCACTTGCCCTGGCAGTCATTGCAGATAAACAGCAAGACTGGGGCTCTGCTCTTTCATAGCCTTGCAAACAGCAAAAGCAGTTTGTCTCCCTCGTGAGCGCCAAAATGCTAAAATGAAACGTTGCACTCTCTCTCCTCCAAGGAAGGTGCTAGGCAGGAATTGTCTTGCTGGTCCTCACTTGCCCTGGCAGTCATTGCAGATAAGCAGCAAGACTGGGGCTCTGCTCTTTACTAGCCTTGCAAACAGCCAATGCAGTTCGTCTCCCTTGTGAGCGCCAAAATGCTAAAATGAAACGTTGCACTCTCTCTCCTCCAAGGAAGGTGCTAGGCAGGAATTGTCTTGCTGGTCCTCACTTGCCCTGGCAGTCATTGCAGATAAACAGCAAGACTGGGCTCTGCTCTTTCGTTCCCTTGCAAACACACACTGTTCTTTTTCTCAATCTCGCACTCCAAAAAGCATAATGAAACGTTGCACTGTCTCTCCTCCAAGGAAGGTGCTAGGCAGGAATTGTCTTGCTGGTCCTCACTTGCCCTGGCAGTCATTGCAGATAAACAGCAAGACTGGGGCTCTGCTCTTTCGTACCCTTGCAAACAGACACTGTTCTTTTTCTCAATCTCGCACTCCAAAAAGCAAAATGAAACGTTGCACTCTCTCTCCTCCAAGGAAGGTGCTAGGCAGGAATTGTCTTGCTGGTCCTCAATTGCCCTGGCAGTCATTGCAGATAAACAGCAAGACTGGGGCTCTGCTCTTTCATAGCCTTGCAAACAGCAAAAGAAGTTCGTCACCCTTGTGAGCGCCAAAATGCTAAAATGAAACGTTGCACTCTCTCTCCTCCAAGGAAGGTGCTAGGCAGGAATTGTCTTGCTGGTCCTCACTTGCCCTGGCAGTCATTGCAGATAAACAGCAAGACTGGGGCTCTGCTCTTTACTAGCCTTGCAAACAGCCAATGCAGTTCGTCTCCCTTGTGAGCGCCAAAATGCTAAAATGAAACGTTGCAGTCTCCTCCAAGGAAGGTGCTAGGCAGGAATTGTCTTGCTGGTCCTCGTTTGCCCTGGCAGTCATTGCAGATAAACAGCAAGACTGGGGCTCTGCTCTTTCCTAGCCTTGCAAACAGCCAAAGCAGTTTGTCTCCCTCGTGACCGCCAAAATGCTAAAATGAAACGTTGCACTCTCTCTCCTCCAAGGAAGGTGCTAGGCAGGAATTGTCTTGCTGGTCCTCACTTGCCCTGGCAGCCATTGCAGATAAACAGCAAGACTCGGTCTCTGCTCTTTCCTACCCTTGCAAACAGACACTGTGCTTTTTCTCACTCTCGCACTCCAAAAAGCAATATGAAACGTTGCACTCTCTCTCCTCCAAGGAAGGTGCTAGGCAGGAATTGTCTTGCTGGTCCTCACTTGCCCTGGCAGTCATTGCAGATAAACAGCAAGACTCGGGCTCTGCTCTTTCCTAGCCTTGCAAACAGGCACTCTGATTTTTCTCACTCTCGCACTCCAAAAAGCAAAATGAAACGTTGCACTCTCTCTCCTCCAAGGAAGGTGCTAGGCAGGAACTGTCTTGCTGGTCCTCACTTGCCCTGGCAGTCATTGCAGATAAACAGCAAGAGTGGGGCTCTGCTCTTTCCTAGCCTTGTAAACAGCCGAAGCAGTTTGTCTCCTTCGTGAGCGCCAAAATGCTAAAATGAAACGTTGCACTCTCTCTCCTCCAAGGAAGGTGCTAGGCAGGAATTGTCTTGCTGGTCCTCACTTGCCCTGGCAGTCATTGCAGATAAACAGCAAGACTGGGGCTCTGCTCTTTCGTACACTTGCAAACAGACACTGTTCTTTTTCTCAATCTCGCACTCCAAAAAGCAAAATGAAACGTTGCACTCTCTCTCCTCCAAGGAAGGTGCTAGGCAGGAATTGTCTTGCTGGTCCTCACTTGCCCTGGCAGTCATTGCAGATAAACAGCAAGACTGGGGCTCTGCTCTTTACTACCCTTGCAAACAGCCAAAGCAGTTTGTCTCCCTCGTGAACGCCAAAATGTTAAAATGAAACGTTGCACTCTCTCTCCTCCAAGGAAGGTGCTAGGCAGGAATTGTCTTGCTGGTCCTCACTTGCCCTGGCAGTCATTGCAGATAAACAGCAAGACTCGGGCTCTGCTCTTTCCTACCCTTGCAAACAGACACTGTGCTTTTTCTCAATCTCGCACTCCAAAAAGCAAAATGAAACGTTGCACTCTCTCTCCTCCAAGGAAGGTGCTAGGCAGGAATTGTCTTGCTGGTCCTCACTTGCCCTGGCAGTCATTGCAGATAAACAGCAAGACTCGGGCTCTTCTCTTTGCTAGCCTTGCAAACAGCAAAAGAAGTTCGTCTCCCTCGTGAGCGCCAAAATGCTAAAATGAAACGTTGCACTCTCTCTCCTCCAAGGAAGGTGCTAGGCAGGAATTGTCTTGCTGGTCCTCACTTGCCCTGGCAGTCATTGCAGATAAACAGCAAGACTGGGGCTCTACTCTATCCTAGCCTTGCAAACAGCAAAAGCAGTTTGTCTCCCTTATGAGCGCCAAAATGCTAAAATGAAACGTTGCACTCTCTCTCCTCCAAGGAAGGTGCTAGGCAGGAATTGTCTTGCTGGTCCTCACTTGCCCTGGCAGTCATTGCAGATAAACAGCAAGACTGGGGCTCTGCTCTTTCATAGCCTTGCAAACAGCAAAAGCAGTTTGTCTCCCTCGTGAGCGCCAAAATGCTAAAATGAAACGTTGCACTCTCTCTCCTCCAAGGAAGGTGCTAGGCAGGAATTGTCTTGCTGGTCCTCACTTGCCCTGGCAGTCATTGCAGATAAGCAGCAAGACTGGGGCTCTGCTCTTTACTAGCCTTGCAAACAGCCAATGCAGTTCGTCTCCCTTGTGAGCGCCAAAATGCTAAAATGAAACGTTGCACTCTCTCTCCTCCAAGGAAGGTGCTAGGCAGGAATTGTCTTGCTGGTCCTCACTTGCCCTGGCAGTCATTGCAGATAAACAGCAAGACTGGGCTCTGCTCTTTCGTTCCCTTGCAAACACACACTGTTCTTTTTCTCAATCTCGCACTCCAAAAAGCATAATGAAACGTTGCACTGTCTCTCCTCCAAGGAAGGTGCTAGGCAGGAATTGTCTTGCTGGTCCTCACTTGCCCTGGCAGTCATTGCAGATAAACAGCAAGACTGGGGCTCTGCTCTTTCGTACCCTTGCAAACAGACACTGTTCTTTTTCTCAATCTCGCACTCCAAAAAGCAAAATGAAACGTTGCACTCTCTCTCCTCCAAGGAAGGTGCTAGGCAGGAATTGTCTTGCTGGTCCTCAATTGCCCTGGCAGTCATTGCAGATAAACAGCAAGACTGGGGCTCTGCTCTTTCATAGCCTTGCAAACAGCAAAAGAAGTTCGTCACCCTTGTGAGCGCCAAAATGCTAAAATGAAACGTTGCACTCTCTCTCCTCCAAGGAAGGTGCTAGGCAGGAATTGTCTTGCTGGTCCTCACTTGCCCTGGCAGTCATTGCAGATAAACAGCAAGACTGGGGCTCTGCTCTTTACTAGCCTTGCAAACAGCCAATGCAGTTCGTCTCCCTTGTGAGCGCCAAAATGCTAAAATGAAACGTTGCAGTCTCCTCCAAGGAAGGTGCTAGGCAGGAATTGTCTTGCTGGTCCTCGTTTGCCCTGGCAGTCATTGCAGATAAACAGCAAGACTGGGGCTCTGCTCTTTCCTAGCCTTGCAAACAGCCAAAGCAGTTTGTCTCCCTCGTGACCGCCAAAATGCTAAAATGAAACGTTGCACTCTCTCTCCTCCAAGGAAGGTGCTAGGCAGGAATTGTCTTGCTGGTCCTCACTTGCCCTGGCAGTCATTGCAGATAAACAGCAAGACTCGGTCTCTGCTCTTTCCTACCCTTGCAAACAGACACTGTGCTTTTTCTCACTCTCGCACTCCAAAAAGCAATATGAAACGTTGCACTCTCTCTCCTCCAAGGAAGGTGCTAGGCAGGAATTGTCTTGCTGGTCCTCACTTGCCCTGGCAGTCATTGCAGATAAACAGCAAGACTCGGGCTCTGCTCTTTCCTAGCCTTGCAAACAGGCACTCTGATTTTTCTCACTCTCGCACTCCAAAAAGCAAAATGAAACGTTGCACTCTCTCTCCTCCAAGGAAGGTGCTAGGCAGGAACTGTCTTGCTGGTCCTCACTTGCCCTGGCAGTCATTGCAGATAAACAGCAAGAGTGGGGCTCTGCTCTTTCCTAGCCTTGTAAACAGCCGAAGCAGTTTGTCTCCTTCGTGAGCGCCAAAATACTAAAATGAAACGTTGCACTCTCTCTCCTCCAAGGAAGGTGCTAGGCAGGAATTGTCTTGCTGGTCCTCACTTGCCCTGGCAGTCATTGCAGATAAACAGCAAGACTGGGGCTCTGCTCTTTACTAGCCTTGCAAACAGCCAATGCAGTTCGTCTCCCTTGTGAGCGCCAAAATGCTAAAATGAAACGTTGCACTCTCTCTCCTCCAAGGAAGGTGCTAGGCAGGAATTGTCTTGCTGGTCCTCACTTGCCCTGGCAGTCATTGCACATAAACAGCAAGACTGGGGCTCTGCTCTTTCCTAGCCTTGCAAACAGCCAAAGCAGTTTGTCTCCCTCGTGAGCGCCAAAATGCTAAAATGAAACGTTGCACTCTCTCTCCTCCAAGGAAGGTGCTAGGCAGGAATTGTCTTGCTGGTCCTCGCTTACCCTGGCAGTCATTGCAGATAAACAGCAAGACTGGGGCTCTGCTCTTTCCTAGCCTTGCAAACAGCCAAAGCAGTTTGTCTCCCTCGTGAGCGCCAAAATGCTAAAATGAAACGTTGCACTCTCTCTCCTCCAAGGAAGGTGCTAGGCAGGAATTGTCTTGCTGGTCCTCACTTGCCCTGGCAGTCATTGCGGATAAACAGCAAGACTGGGGCTCTGCTCTTTCGTACCCTTGCAAACACACACTGTTCTTTTTCTCAATCTCGCACTCCAAAAAGCAAAATGAAACGTTGCACTCTCTCTCCTCCAAGGAAGGTGCTAGGCAGGAATTGTCTTGCTGGTCCTCACTTGCCCTGGCAGTCATTGCAGATAAACAGCAAGACTGGGGCTCTGCTCTTTCGTACCCTTGCAAACAGACAATGTTCTTTTTCTCAATCTCGCACTCCAAAAAGCAAAATGAAACGTTGCACTCTCTCTCCTCCAAGGAAGGTGCTAGGCAGGAATTGTCTTGCTGGTCCTCACTTGCCCTGGCAGTCATTGCAGATAAACAGCAAGACTGGGGCTCTGCTCTTTCCTAGCCTTGCAAACAGCAAAAGAAGTTCGTCTCCCTTGTGAGCGCCAAAATGCTAAAATGAAACGTTGCACTCTCTCTCCTCCAAGGAAGGTGCTAGGCAGGAATTGTCTTGCTGGTCCTCACTTGCCCTGGCAGTCATTGCAGATAAACAGCAAGACTGGGGCTCTGCTCTTTCCTAGCCTTGCAAACAGCCAAAGCAGTTTGTCTCCCTCGTGAGCGCCAAAATGCTAAAATGAAACGTTGCACTCTCTCTCCTCCAAGGAAGGTGCTAGGCAGGAATTGTCTTGCTGGTCCTCGCTTGCCCTGGCAGTCATTGCAGATAAACAGCAAGACTGGGGCTCTGCTCTTTCCTAGCCTTGCAAACAGCCAAAGCAGTTTGTCTCCCTCGTGACCGCCAAAATGCTAAAATGAAACGTTGCACTCTCTCTCCTCCAAGGAAGGTGCTAGGCAGGAATTGTCTTGCTGGTCCTCACTTGCCCTGGCAGTCATTGCAGATAAACAGCAAGACTCGGTCTCTGCTCTTTCCTACCCTTGCAAACAGACACTGTGCTTTTTCTCACTCTCGCACTCCAAAAAGCAATATGAAACGTTGCACTCTCTCTCCTCCAAGGAAGGTGCTAGGCAGGAATTGTCTTGCTGGTCCTCACTTGCCCTGGCAGTCATTGCAGATAAACAGCAAGACTGGGGCTCTGCTCTTTCATAGCCTTGCAAACAGCAAAAGCAGTTTGTCTCCCTCGTGAGCGCCAAAATGCTAAAATGAAACGTTGCACTCTCTCTCCTCCAAGGAAGGTGCTAGGCAGGAATTGTCTTGCTGGTCCTCACTTGCCCTGGCAGTCATTGCAGATAAACAGCAAGACTGGGGCTCTGCTCTTTACTAGCCTTGCAAACAGCCAATGCAGTTCGTCTCCCTTGTGAGCACCAAAATGCTAAAATGAAACGTTGCACTCTCTCTCCTCCAAGGAAGGTGCTAGGCAGGAATTGTCTTGCTGGTCCTCACTTGCCCTGGCAGTCATTGCAGATAAACAGCAAGACTGGGGCTCTGCTCTTTCGTACCCTTGCAAACACACACTGTTCTTTTTCTCAATCTCGCACTCCAAAAAGCAAAATGAAACGTTGCACTCTCTCTCCTCCAAGGAAGGTGCTAGGCAGGAATTGTCTTGCTGGTCCTCACTTGCCCTGGCAGTCATTGCAGATAAACAGCAAGACTGGGGCTCTGCTCTTTCGTACACTTGCAAACAGACACTGTTCTTTTTCTCAATCTCGCACTCCAAAAAGCAAAATGAAACGTTGCACTCTCTCTCCTCCAAGGAAGGTGCTAGGCAGGAATTGTCTTGCTGGTCCTCACTTGCCCTGGCAGTCATTGCAGATAAACAGCAAGACTGGGGCTCTGCTCTTTCGTACACTTGCAAACAGACACTGTTCTTTTTCTCACTCTCGCACTCCAAAATGCAAAATGAAACGTTGCACTCTCTCTCCTCCAAGGAAGGTGCTAGGCAGGAATTGTCTTGCTGGTCCTCACTTGCCCTGGCAGTCATTGCAGATAAACAGCAAGACTGGGGCTCTGCTCTTTACTACCCTTGCAAACAGCCAAAGCAGTTTGTCTCCCTCGTGAACGCCAAAATGTTAAAATGAAACGTTGCACTCTCTCTCCTCCAAGGAAGGTGCTAGGCAGGAATTGTCTTGCTGGTCCTCACTTGCCCTGGCAGTCATTGCAGATAAACAGCAAGACTCGGGCTCTGCACTTTCCTACCCTTGCAAACAGACACTGTGCTTTTTCTCAATCTCGCACTCCAAAAAGCAAAATGAAACGTTGCACTCTCTCTCCTCCAAGGAAGGTGCTAGGCAGGAATTGTCTTGCTGGTCCTCACTTGCCCTGGCAGTCATTGCAGATAAACAGCAAGACTCGGGCTCTTCTCTTTGCTAGCCTTGCAAACAGCAAAAGAAGTTCGTCTCCCTCGTGAGCGCCAAAATGCTAAAATGAAACGTTGCACTCTCTCTCCTCCAAGGAAGGTGCTAGGCAGGAATTGTCTTGCTGGTCCTCACTTGCCCTGGCAGTCATTGCAGATAAACAGCAAGACTGGGGCTCTGCTCTTTCCTAGCCTTGCAAACAGCCAAAGCAGTTTGTTTTCCTCGTAAACACCAAAATGTTAAAATGAAACGTTGCACTCTCTCTCCTCCAAGGAAGGTGCTAGGCAGGAATTGTCTTGCTGGTCCTCACTTGCCCTGGCAGTCATTGCAGATAAACAGCAAGACTGGAGCTCTGCTCTTTCCTACCCTTGCAAACAGACACTGTTCTTTTTCTCAATCTCGCACTCCAAAAAGCAAAATGAAACGTTGCACTCTCCTCCAAGGAAGGTGCTAGGCAGGAATTGTCTTCCTGGTCCTCACTTGCCCTGGCAGTCACTGCAGATAAACAGCAAGACTGGGGCTCTGCTCTTTCCTACCCATGCAAACAGACACTGTGCTTTTTCTCAATCTCGCACTCCAAAAAGCAAAATGAAACGTTGCACTCTCTCTCCTCCAAGGAAGGTGCTAGGCAGGAATTGTCTTGCTGGTCCTCACTTGCCCTGGCAGTCACTGCAGATAAACAGCAAGACTGGGGCTCTGCTCTTTCCTAGCCTTGAAACAGCAAAAGCAGTTTGTCTCCCTCGTGAGCGCCAAAATGCTAAAATGAAACGTTGCACTCTCTCTCCTCCAAGGAAGGTGCTAGGCAGGAATTGTCTTGCTGGTCCTCACTTGCCCTGGCAGTCATTGCAGATAAACAGCAAGACTGGGGCTCTGCTCTTTCATAGCCTTGCAAACAGCCAAAGCAGTTTGTCTCCCTCGTGAACGCCAAAATGTTAAAATGAAACGTTGCACTCTCTCTCCTCCAAGGAAGGTGCTAGGCAGGAATTGTCTTGCTGGTCCTCACTTGCCCTGGCAGTCATTGCAGATAAACAGCAAGACTCGGGCTCTGCTCTTTCCTACCCTTGCAAACAGACACTGTTCTTTTTCTCAATCTCGCACTCCAAAAAGCAAAATGAAACGTTGCACTCTCTCTCCTCCAAGGAAGGTGCTAGGCAGGAATTGTCTTGCTGGTCCTCACTTGCCCTGGCAGTCATTGCAGATAAACAGCAAGACTGGGGCTCTGCTCTTTCCTAGCCTTGCAAACAGCCAAAGCAGTTTGTCTCCCTCGTGAGCGCCAAAATGCTAAAATGAAACGTTGCACTCTCTCTCCTCCAAGGAAGGTGCTAGGCAGGAATTGTCTTGCTGGTCCTCACTTGCCCTGGCAGTCATTGCAGATAAACAGCAAGACTCGGGCTCTGCTCTTTCCTACCCTTGCAAACAGACACTGTGCTTTTTCTCAATCTCGCACTCCAAAAAGCAAAATGAAACGTTGCACTCTCTCTCCTCCAAGGAAGGTGCTAGGCAGGAATTGTCTTGCTGGTCCTCACTTGCCCTGGCAGTCATTGCAGATAAACAGCAAGACTCGGGCTCTTCTCTTTGCTAGCCTTGCAAACAGCAAAAGAAGTTCGTCTCCCTCGTGAGCGCCAAAATGCTAAAATGAAACGTTGCACTCTCTCTCCTCCAAGGAAGGTGCTAGGCAGGAATTGTCTTGCTGGTCCTCACTTGCCCTGGCAGTCATTGCAGATAAACAGCAAGACTGGGGCTCTGCTCTTTCCTAGCCTTGCAAACAGCCAAAGCAGTTTGTTTTCCTCGTAAACACCAAAATGTTAAAATGAAACGTTGCACTCTCTCTCCTCCAAGGAAGGTGCTAGGCAGGAATTGTCTTGCTGGTCCTCACTTGCCCTGGCAGTCATTGCAGATAAACAGCAAGACTGGAGCTCTGCTCTTTCCTACCCTTGCAAACAGACACTGTTCTTTTTCTCAATCTCGCACTCCAAAAAGCAAAATGAAACGTTGCACTCTCTCTCCTCCAAGGAAGGTGCTAGGCAGGAATTGTCTTCCTGGTCCTCACTTGCCCTGGCAGTCACTGCAGATAAACAGCAAGACTGGGGCTCTGCTCTTTCCTACCCATGCAAACAGACACTGTGCTTTTTCTCAATCTCGCACTCCAAAAAGCAAAATGAAACGTTGCACTCTCTCTCCTCCAAGGAAGGTGCTAGGCAGGAATTGTCTTGCTGGTCCTCACTTGCCCTGGCAGTCACTGCAGATAAACAGCAAGACTGGGGCTCTGCTCTTTCCTAGCCTTGAAACAGCAAAAGCAGTTTGTCTCCCTCGTGAGCGCCAAAATGCTAAAATGAAACGTTGCACTCTCTCTCCTCCAAGGAAGGTGCTAGGCAGGAATTGTCTTGCTGGTCCTCACTTGCCCTGGCAGTCATTGCAGATAAACAGCAAGACTGGGGCTCTGCTCTTTCATAGCCTTGCAAACAGCCAAAGCAGTTTGTCTCCCTCGTGAACGCCAAAATGTTAAAATGAAACGTTGCACTCTCTCTCCTCCAAGGAAGGTGCTAGGCAGGAATTGTCTTGCTGGTCCTCACTTGCCCTGGCAGTCATTGCAGATAAACAGCAAGACTCGGGCTCTGCTCTTTCCTACCCTTGCAAACAGACACTGTTCTTTTTCTCAATCTCGCACTCCAAAAAGCAAAATGAAACGTTGCACTCTCTCTCCTCCAAGGAAGGTGCTAGGCAGGAATTGTCTTGCTGGTCCTCACTTGCCCTGGCAGTCATTGCAGATAAACAGCAAGACTGGGGCTCTGCTCTTTCCTAGCCTTGCAAACAGCCAAAGCAGTTTGTCTCCCTCGTGAGCGCCAAAATGCTAAAATGAAACGTTGCACTCTCTCTCCTCCAAGGAAGGTGCTAGGCAGGAATTGTCTTGCTGGTCCTCACTTGCCCTGGCAGTCATTGCAGATAAACAGCAAGACTGGAGCTCTGCTCTTTCCTACCCTTGCAAACAGACACTGTTCTTTTTCTCAATCTCGCACTCCAAAAAGCAAAATGAAACGTTGCACTCTCTCTCCTCCAAGGAAGGTGCTAGGCAGGAATTGTCTTCCTGGTCCTCACTTGCCCTGGCAGTCACTGCAGATAAACAGCAAGACTGGGGCTCTGCTCTTTCCTACCCATGCAAACAGACACTGTGCTTTTTCTCAATCTCGCACTCCAAAAAGCAAAATGAAACGTTGCACTCTCTCTCCTCCAAGGAAGGTGCTAGGCAGGAATTGTCTTGCTGGTCCTCACTTGCCCTGGCAGTCACTGCAGATAAACAGCAAGACTGGGGCTCTGCTCTTTCCTAGCCTTGAAACAGCAAAAGCAGTTTGTCTCCCTCGTGAGCGCCAAAATGCTAAAATGAAACGTTGCACTCTCTCTCCTCCAAGGAAGGTGCTAGGCAGGAATTGTCTTGCTGGTCCTCACTTGCCCTGGCAGTCATTGCAGATAAACAGCAAGACTGGGGCTCTGCTCTTTCATAGCCTTGCAAACAGCCAAAGCAGTTTGTCTCCCTCGTGAACGCCAAAATGTTAAAATGAAACGTTGCACTCTCTCTCCTCCAAGGAAGGTGCTAGGCAGGAATTGTCTTGCTGGTCCTCACTTGCCCTGGCAGTCATTGCAGATAAACAGCAAGACTGGAGCTCTGCTCTTTCCTACCCTTGCAAACAGACACTGTTCTTTTTCTCAATCTCGCAATCCAAAAAGCAAAATGAAACGTTGCACTCTCTCTCCTCCAAGGAAGGTGCTAGGCAGGAATTGTCTTGCTGGTCCTCACTTGCCCTGGCAGTCATTGCAGATAAACAGCAAGACACGGGCTCTGCTCTTTCCTACCCATGCAAACAGACACTGTGCTTTTTCTCAATCTCGCACTCCAAAAAGCAAAATGAAACGTTGCACTCTCTCTCCTCCAAGGAAGGTGCTAGGCAGGAATTGTCTTCCTGGTCCTCACTTGCCCTGGCAGTCACTGCAGATAAACAGCAAGACTGGGGCTCTGCTCTTTCCTAGCCTTGAAACAGCAAAAGTAGTTTGTCTCCCTCGTGAGCGCCAAAATGCTAAAATGAAACGTTGCACTCTCTCTCCTCCAAGGAAGGTGCTAGGCAGGAATTGTCTTGCTGGTCCTCACTTGCCCTGGCAGTCATTGCAGATAAACAGCAAGACTGGGGCTCTGCTCTTTCCTAGCCTTGCAAACAGCCAAAGCAGTTTGTCTCCCTCGTGAACGCCAAAATGTTAAAATGAAACGTTGCACTCTCTCTCCTCCAAGGAAGGTGCTAGGCAGGAATTGTCTTGCTGGTCCTCACTTGCCCTGGCAGTCATTGCAGATAAACAGCAAGACTCGGGCTCTGCTCTTTCCTACCCTTGCAAACAGACACTGTGCTTTTTCTCAATCTCGCACTCCAAAAAGCAAAATGAAACGTTGCACTCTCTCTCCTCCAAGGAAGGTGCTAGGCAGGAATTGTCTTGCTTGTCCTCACTTGCCCTGGCAGTCATTGCAGATAAACAGCAAGACTCGGTCTCTTCTCCTTCCTAGCCTTCCAAACAGCAAAAGAAGTTCGTCTCGCTGGTGAGCGCCAAAATGCTAAAATGAAACGTTGCACTCTCTCTCCTCCAAGGAAGGTGCTAGGCAGGAATTGTCTTGCTGGTCCTCACTTGCCCTGGCAGTCATTGCAGATAAACAGCAAGACTGGAGCTCTGCTCTTTCCTACCCTTGCAAACAGACACTGTTCTTTTTCTCAATCTCGCACTCCAAAAAGCAAAATGAAACGTTGCACTCTCTCTCCTCCAAGGAAGGTGCTAGGCAGGAATTGTCTTGCTGGTCCTCACTTGCCCTGGCAGTCATTGCAGATAAACAGCAAGACTGGGGCTCTGCTCTTTCCTACCCATGCAAACAGACACTGTGCTTTTTCTCAATCTCGCACTCCAAAAAGCAAAATGAAACGTTGCACTCTCTCTCCTCCAAGGAAGGTGCTAGGCAGGAATTGTCTTGCTGGTCCTCACTTGCCCTGGCAGTCACTGCAGATAAACAGCAAGACTGGGGCTCTGCTCCTTCCTAGCCTTGAAACAGCAAAAGAAGTTCGTCTCCCTCGTGAGCGCCAAAATGCTAAAATGAAACGTTGCACTCTCTCTCCTCCAAGAAAGGTGCTAGGCAGGATTGTCTTGCTGGTCCTCACTTGCCCTGGCAGTCATTGCAGATAAACAGCAAGACTGGGGCTCTGCTCTTTCATAGCCTTGCAAACAGCCAAAGCAGTTTGTCTCCCTCGTGAACGCCAAAATGTTAAAATGAAACGTTGCACTCTCTCTCCTCCAAGGAAGGTGCGAGGCAGGAATTGTCTTGCTGGTCCTCACTTGCCCTGGCAGTCATTGCAGATAAACAGCAAGACTGGGGCTCTGCTCTTTCCTACCCTTGCAAACAGACACTGTTCTTTTTCTCAATCTCGCACTCCAAAAAGCAAAATGAAACGTTGCACTCTCTCTCCTCCAAGGAAGGTGCTAGGCAGGAATTGTCTTGCTGGTCCTCACTTGCCCTGGCAGTCATTGCAGATAAACAGCAAGACTGGGGCTCTGCTCTTTCCTAGCCTTGCAAACAGCCAAAGCAGTTTGTCTCCCTCGTGAGCGCCAAAATGCTAAAATGAAACGTTGCACTCTCTCTCCTCCAAGGAAGGTGCTAGGCAGGAATTGTCTTGCTGGTCCTCACTTCCCCTGGCAGTCATTGCAGATAAACAGCAAGACTCGGGCTCTGCTCTTTCCTACCCATGCAAACAGACACTGTGCTTTTTCTCAATCTCGCACTCCAAAAAGCAAAATGAAACGTTGCACTCTCTCTCCTCCAAGGAAGGTGCTAGGCAGGAATTGTCTTCCTGGTCCTCACTTGCCCTGGCAGTCACTGCAGATAAACAGCAAGACTGGGGCTCAGCTCTTTCCTAGCCTTGAAACAGCAAAAGCAGTTTGTCTCCCTCGTGAGCGCCAAAATGCTAAAAGGAAACGTTGCACTCTCTCTCCTCCAAGGAAGGTGCTAGGCAGGAATTGTCTTGCTGGTCCTCACTTGCCCTGGCAGTCATTGCAGATAAACAGCAAGACTGGGGCTCTGCTCTTTCCTAGCCTTGCACACAGCCAAAGCAGTTTGTCTCGCTCGTGAGGGCTAAAATGCTAAAATGAAACGTTGCACTCTCTCTCCTCCAAGGAAGGTGCTAGTCAGGAATTGTCTTGCTGGTCCTCACTTGCCCTGGCAGTCATTGCAGATAAACAGCAAGACTCGGGCTCTGCTCTTTCCTAGCCTTGCAAACAGGCACTCTGCTTTTTCTCACTCTAGCACTCCAAAAAGCAAAATGAAACGTTGCACTCTCTCTCGTCCAAGGAAGGTGCTAGGCAGGAATTGTCTTGCTGGTCCTCACTTGCCCTGGCAGTCATTGCAGATAAACAGCAAGACTGGGGCTCTGCTCTTTACTAGCCTTGCAAACAGCCAAAGCAGTTTGTCTCCCTCGTGAGTGCCAAAAAGCAAAATGAAACGTTGCACTCTCTCTCCTCCAAGGAAGGTGCTAGGCAGGAATTGTCTTGCTGGTCCTCACTTGCCCTGGCAGTCATTGCAGATAAACAGCAAGACTGGGGCTCTGCTCTTTCCTACCCATGCAAACAGACACTGTGCTTTTTCTCAATCTCGCACTCCAAAAAGCAAAATGAAACGTTGCACTCTCTCTCCTCCAAGGAAGGTGCTAGGCAGGAATTGTCTTGCTGGTCCTCACTTGCCCTGGCAGTCACTGCAGATAAACAGCAAGACTGGGGCTCTGCTCCTTCCTAGCCTTGAAACAGCAAAAGAAGTTCGTCTCCCTCGTGAGCGCCAAAATGCTAAAATGAAACGTTGCACTCTCTCTCCTCCAAGAAAGGTGCTAGGCAGGATTGTCTTGCTGGTCCTCACTTGCCCTGGCAGTCATTGCAGATAAACAGCAAGACTGGGGCTCTGCTCTTTCATAGCCTTGCAAACAGCCAAAGCAGTTTGTCTCCCTCGTGAACGCCAAAATGTTAAAATGAAACGTTGCACTCTCTCTCCTCCAAGGAAGGTGCTAGGCAGGAATTGTCTTGCTGGTCCTCACTTGCCCTGGCAGTCATTGCAGATAAACAGCAAGACTGGAGCTCTGCTCTTTCCTACCCTTGCAAACAGACACTGTTCTTTTTCTCAATCTCGCACTCCAAAAAGCAAAATGAAACGTTGCACTCTCTCTCCTCCAAGGAAGGTGCTAGGCAGGAATTGTCTTGCTGGTCCTCACTTGCCCTGGCAGTCATTGCAGATAAACAGCAAGACTGGGGCTCTGCTCTTTCCTAGCCTTGCAAACAGCCAAAGCAGTTTGTCTCCCTCGTGAGCGCCAAAATGCTAAAATGAAACGTTGCACTCTCTCTCCTCCAAGGAAGGTGCTAGGCAGGAATTGTCTTGCTGGTCCTCACTTGCCCTGGCAGTCATTGCAGATAAACAGCAAGACTCGGGCTCTGCTCTTTCCTACCCATGCAAACAGACACTGTGCTTTTTCTCAATCTCGCACTCCAAAAAGCAAAATGAAACGTTACACTCTCTCTCCTCCAAGGAAGGTGCTAGGCAGGAATTGTCTTCCTGGTCCTCACTTGCCCTGGCAGTCACTGCAGATAAACAGCAAGACTGGGGCTCAGCTCTTTCCTAGCCTTGAAACAGCAAAAGCAGTTTGTCTCCCTCGTGAGCGCCAAAATGCTAAAATGAAACGTTGCACTCTCTCTCCTCCAAGGAAGGTGCTAGGCAGGAATTGTCTTGCTGGTCCTCACTTGCCCTGGCAGTCATTGCAGATAAACAGCAAGACTGGGGCTCTGCTCTTTCCTAGCCTTGCACACAGCCAAAGCAGTTTGTCTCGCTCGTGAGGGCTAAAATGCTAAAATGAAACGTTGCACTCTCTCTCCTCCAAGGAAGGTGCTAGTCAGGAATTGTCTTGCTGGTCCTCACTTGCCCTGGCAGTCATTGCAGATAAACAGCAAGACTCGGGCTCTGCTCTTTCCTAGCCTTGCAAACAGGCACTCTGCTTTTTCTCACTCTAGCACTCCAAAAAGCAAAATGAAACGTTGCACTCTCTCTCGTCCAAGGAAGGTGCTAGGCAGGAATTGTCTTGCTGGTCCTCACTTGCCCTGGCAGTCATTGCAGATAAACAGCAAGACTGGGGCTCTGCTCTTTCCTAGCCTTGCAAACAGCCAAAGCAGTTTGTCTCCCTCGTGAGCGCCAAAATGCTAAAATGAAACGTTGCACTCTCTCTCCTCCAAGGAAGGTGCTAGGCAGGAATTGTCTTGCTGGTCCTCACTTGCCCTGGCAGTCACTGCAGATAAACAGCAAGACTCGGTCTCTGCTCTTTCCTACCCTTGCAAACAGACACTGTGCTTTTTCTCAATCTCGCACTACAAAAAGCAAAATGAAACGTTGCACTCTCTCTCCTCCAAGGAAGGTGCTAGGCAGGAATTGTCTTGCTGGTCCTCACTTGCCCTGGCAGTCATTGCAGATAAACAGCAAGACTGGGGCTCTGCTCTTTCCTAGCCTTGCAAACAGCCAAAGCAGTTTGTCTCCCTCGTGAGCGCCAAAATGCTAAAATTAAACGTTGCACTCTCTCTCCTCCAAGGAAGGTGCTAGGCAGGAATTGTCTTGCTGGTCCTCACTTGCCCTGGCAGTCATTGCAGATAAACAGCAAGACTCGGGCTCTGCTCTTTCCTACCCATGCAAACCGACACTGTGCTTTTTCTCAATCTCGCACTCCAAAAAGCAAAATGAAACGTTGCACTCTCTCTCCTCCAAGGAAGGTGCTAGGCAGGAATTGTCTTCCTGGTCCTCACTTGCCCTGGCAGTCACTGCAGATAAACAGCAAGACTGGGGCTCTGCTCTTTCCTAGCCTTGAAACAGCAAAAGCAGTTTGTCTCCCTCGTGAGCGCCAAAATGCTAAAATGAAACGTTGCACTCTCTCTCCTCCAAGGAAGGTGCTAGGCAGGAATTGTCTTGCTGGTCCTCACTTGCCCTGGCAGTCATTGCAGATAAACAGCAAGACTGGGGCTCTGCTCTTTCCTAGCCTTGCACACAGCCAAAGCAGTTTGTCTCGCTCGTGAGGGCTAAAATGCTAAAATGAAACGTTGCACTCTCTCTCCTCCAAGGAAGCTGCTAGGCAGGAATTGTCTTGCTGGTCCTCACTTGCCCTGGCAGTCATTGCAGATAAACAGCAAGACTCGGGCTCTGCTCTTTCCTAGCCTTGCAAACAGGCACTCTGCTTTTTCTCACTCTAGCACTCCAAAAAGCAAAATGAAACGTTGCACTCTCTCTCGTCCAAGGAAGGTGCTAGGCAGGAATTGTCTTGCTGGTCCTCACTTGCCCTGGCAGTCATTGCAGATAAACAGCAAGACTGGGGCTCTGCTCTTTCCTAGCCTTGCAAACAGCCAAAGCAGTTTGTCTCCCTCGTGAGCGCCAAAATGCTAAAATGAAACGTTGCACTCTCTCTCCTCCAAGGAAGGTGCTAGGCAGGAATTGTCTTGCTGGTCCTCACTTGCCCTGGCAGTCACTGCAGATAAACAGCAAGACTGGGGCTCTGCTCTTTCCTAGCCTTGCAAACAGCCAAAGCATTTTGTCTCCCTCGTAGAGCGCCAAAATGCTAAAATGAAACGTTGCACTCTCTCTCCTCCAAGGAAGGTGCTAGGCAGGAATTGTCTTGCTGGTCCTCACTTGCCCTGGCAGTCATTGCAGATAAACAGCAAGACTGCGGCTCTGCTCTTTCATAGCCTTGCAAACAGCCAAAGCAGTTTGTCTCCCTCGTGAACGCCAAAATGTTAAAATGAAACGTTGCACTCTCTCTCCTCCAAGGAAGGTGCTAGGCAGGAATTGTCTTGCTGGTCCTCACTTGCCCTGGCAGTCATTGCAGATAAACAGCAAGACTCGGGCTCTTCTCTTTCCTAGCCTTGCAAACAGCAAAAGAAGTTCGTCTCCCTCGTGAGCGCCAAAATGCTAAAATGAAACGTTGCACTCTCTCTCCTCCAAGGAAGGTGCTAGGCAGGAATTGTCTTGCTGGTCCTCACTTGCCCTGGCAGTCATTGCAGATAAACAGCAAGACTGGGGCTCTGCTCTTTCCTAGCCTTGCAAACAGCCAAAGCAGTTTGTCTCCCTCGTGAACGCCAAAATGTTAAAATGAAACGTTGCACTCTCTCTCCTCCAAGGAAGGTGCTAGGCAGGAATTGTCTTGCTGGTCCTCACTTGCCCTGGCAGTCATTGCAGATAAACAGCAAGACTGGGGCTCTGCTCTTTCCTAGCCTTGCAAACAGCCAAAGCAGTTTGTCTCCCTCGTGAGCGCCAAAATGCTAAAATTAAACGTTGCACTCTCTCTCCTCCAAGGAAGGTGCTAGGCAGGAATTGTCTTGCTGGTCCTCACTTGCCCTGGCAGTCATTGCAGATAAACAGCAAGACTCGGGCTCTGCTCTTTCCTACCCATGCAAACCGACACTGTGCTTTTTCTCAATCTCGCACTCCAAAAAGCAAAATGAAACGTTGCACTCTCTCTCCTCCAAGGAAGGTGCTAGGCAGGAATTGTCTTCCTGGTCCTCACTTGCCCTGGCAGTCACTGCAGATAAACAGCAAGACTGGGGCTCTGCTCTTTCCTAGCCTTGAAACAGCAAAAGCAGTTTGTCTCCCTCGTGAGCGCCAAAATGCTAAAATGAAACGTTGCACTCTCTCTCCTCCAAGGAAGGTGCTAGGCAGGAATTGTCTTGCTGGTCCTCACTTGCCCTGGCAGTCATTGCAGATAAACAGCAAGACTGGGGCTCTGCTCTTTCCTAGCCTTGCACACAGCCAAAGCAGTTTGTCTCGCTCGTGAGGGCTAAAATGCTAAAATGAAACGTTGCACTCTCTCTCCTCCAAGGAAGCTGCTAGGCAGGAATTGTCTTGCTGGTCCTCACTTGCCCTGGCAGTCATTGCAGATAAACAGCAAGACTCGGGCTCTGCTCTTTCCTAGCCTTGCAAACAGGCACTCTGCTTTTTCTCACTCTAGCACTCCAAAAAGCAAAATGAAACGTTGCACTCTCTCTCGTCCAAGGAAGGTGCTAGGCAGGAATTGTCTTGCTGGTCCTCACTTGCCCTGGCAGTCATTGCAGATAAACAGCAAGACTGGGGCTCTGCTCTTTCCTAGCCTTGCAAACAGCCAAAGCAGTTTGTCTCCCTCGTGAGCGCCAAAATGCTAAAATGAAACGTTGCACTCTCTCTCCTCCAAGGAAGGTGCTAGGCAGGAATTGTCTTGCTGGTCCTCACTTGCCCTGGCAGTCACTGCAGATAAACAGCAAGACTGGGGCTCTGCTCTTTCCTAGCCTTGCAAACAGCCAAAGCATTTTGTCTCCCTCGTAGAGCGCCAAAATGCTAAAATGAAACGTTGCACTCTCTCTCCTCCAAGGAAGGTGCTAGGCAGGAATTGTCTTGCTGGTCCTCACTTGCCCTGGCAGTCATTGCAGATAAACAGCAAGACTGCGGCTCTGCTCTTTCATAGCCTTGCAAACAGCCAAAGCAGTTTGTCTCCCTCGTGAACGCCAAAATGTTAAAATGAAACGTTGCACTCTCTCTCCTCCAAGGAAGGTGCTAGGCAGGAATTGTCTTGCTGGTCCTCACTTGCCCTGGCAGTCATTGCAGATAAACAGCAAGACTCGGGCTCTTCTCTTTCCTAGCCTTGCAAACAGCAAAAGAAGTTCGTCTCCCTCGTGAGCGCCAAAATGCTAAAATGAAACGTTGCACTCTCTCTCCTCCAAGGAAGGTGCTAGGCAGGAATTGTCTTGCTGGTCCTCACTTGCCCTGGCAGTCATTGCAGATAAACAGCAAGACTGGGGCTCTGCTCTTTCCTAGCCTTGCAAACAGCCAAAGCAGTTTGTCTCCCTCGTGAACGCCAAAATGTTAAAATGAAACGTTGCACTCTCTCTCCTCCAAGGAAGGTGCTAGGCAGGAATTGTCTTGCTGGTCCTCACTTGCCCTGGCAGTCATTGCAGATAAACAGCAAGACTGGGGCTCTGCTCTTTCCTACCCTTGCAAACAGCCAAAGCAATTTGTCTCCCTCGTGAACGCTAAAATGTTAAAATGAAACGTTGCACTCTCTCTCCTCCAAGGAAGGTGCTAGGCAGGAATTGTCTTGCTGGTCCTCACTTGCCCTGGCAGTCATTGCAGATAAACAGCAAGACTCGGGCTCTGCTCTTTCCTACCCTTGCAAACAGACACTGTTCTTTTTCTCAATCTCGCACTCCAAAAAGCAAAATGAAACGTTGCACTCTCTCTCCTCCAAGGAAGGTGCTAGGCAGGAATTGTCTTGCTGGTCCTCACTTGCCCTGGCAGTCATTGCAGATAAACAGCAAGACTCGGGCTCTTCTCCTTCCTAGCCTTGCAAACAGCAAAAGAAGTTCGTCTCCCTCGTGAGCGCCAAAATGCTAAAATGAAACGTTGCACTCTCTCTCCTCCAAGGAAGGTGCTAGGCAGGAATTGTCTTGCTGGTCCTCACTTGCCCTGGCAGTCATTGCAGATAAACAGCAAGACTGGAGCTCTGCTCTTTCCTACCCTTGCAAACAGACACTGTTCTTTTTCTCAATCTCGCACTCCAAAAAGCAAAATGAAACGTTGCACTCTCTCTCGTCCAAGGAAGGTGCTAGGCAGGAATTGTCTTGCTGGTCCTCACTTGCCCTGGCAGTCATTGCAGATAAACAGCAAGACTGGGGCTCTGCTCTTTCCTACCCATGCAAACAGACACTGTACTTTTTCTCAATCTCGCACTCCAAAAAGCAAAATGAAACGTTGCACTCTCTCTCCTCCAAGGAAGGTGCTAGGCAGGAATTGTCTTGCTGGTCCTCACTTGCCCTGGCAGTCACTGCAGATAAACAGCAAGACTGGGGCTCTGCTCTTTCCTAGCCTTGAAACAGCAAAAGCAGTTTGTCTCCCTCGTGAGCGCCAAAATGCTAAAATGAAACGTTGCACTCTCTCTCCTCCAAGGAAGGTGCTAGGCAGGAATTGTCTTGCTGGTCCTCACTTGCCCTGGCAGTCATTGCAGATAAACAGCAAGACTGGAGCTCTGCTCTTTCCTACCCTTGCAAACAGACACTGTGCTTTTTCTCAATCTCGCACTCCAAAAAGCAAAATGAAACGTTGCACTCTCTCTCCTCCAAGGAAGGTGCTAGGCAGGAATTGTCTTGCTGGTCCTCACTTGCCCTGGCAGTCATTGCAGATAAACAGCAAGACTGGGGCTCTGCTCTTTCCTTCCCATGCAAACAGACACTGTGCTTTTTCTCAATCTCGCACTCCAAAAAGCAAAATGAAACGTTGCACTCTCTCTCCTCCAAGGAAGGTGCTAGGCAGGAATTGTCTTGCTGGTCCTCACTTGCCCTGGCAGTCATTGCAGATAAACAGCAAGACTGCGGCTCTGCTCTTTCATAGCCTTGCAAACAGCCAAAGCAGTTTGTCTCCCTCGTGAACGCCAAAATGTTAAAATGAAACGTTGCACTCTCTCTTCTCCAAGGAAGGTGCTAGGCAGGAATTGTCTTGCTGGTCCTCACTTGCCCTGGCAGTCATTGCAGATAAACAGCAAGACTCGGGCTCTTCTCTTTCCTAGCCTTGCAAACAGCAAAAGAAGTTCGTCTCCCTCGTGAGCGCCAAAATGCTAAAATGAAACGTTGCACTCTCTCTCCTCCAAGGAAGGTGCTAGGCAGGAATTGTCTTGCTGGTCCTCACTTGCCCTGGCAGTCATTGCAGATAAACAGCAAGACTGGGGCTCTGCTCTTTCCTAGCCTTGCAAACAGCCAAAGCAGTTTGTCTCCCTCGTGAACGCCAAAATGTTAAAATGAAACGTTGCACTCTCTCTCCTCCAAGGAAGGTGCTAGGCAGGAATTGTCTTGCTGGTCCTCACTTGCCCTGGCAGTCATTGCAGATAAACAGCAAGACTGGGGCTCTGCTCTTTCCTACCCTTGCAAACAGCCAAAGCAGTTTGTCTCCCTCGTGAACGCTAAAATGTTAAAATGAAACGTTGCACTCTCTCTCCTCCAAGGAAGGTGCTAGGCAGGAATTGTCTTGCTGGTCCTCACTTGCCCTGGCAGTCATTGCAGATAAACAGCAAGACTCGGGCTCTGCTCTTTCCTACCCTTGCAAACAGACACTGTTCTTTTTCTCAATCTCGCACTCCAAAAAGCAAAATGAAACGTTGCACTCTCTCTCCTCCAAGGAAGGTGCTAGGCAGGAATTGTCTTGCTGGTCCTCACTTGCCCTGGCAGTCATTGCAGATAAACAGCAAGACTCGGGCTCTTCTCCTTCCTAGCCTTGCAAACAGCAAAAGAAGTTCGTCTCCCTCGTGAGCGCCAAAATGCTAAAATGAAACGTTGCACTCTCTCTCCTCCAAGGAAGGTGCTAGGCAGGAATTGTCTTGCTGGTCCTCACTTGCCCTGGCAGTCATTGCAGATAAACAGCAAGACTGGAGCTCTGCTCTTTCCTACCCTTGCAAACAGACACTGTTCTTTTTCTCAATCTCGCACTCCAAAAAGCAAAATGAAACGTTGCACTCTCTCTCGTCCAAGGAAGGTGCTAGGCAGGAATTGTCTTGCTGGTCCTCACTTGCCCTGGCAGTCATTGCAGATAAACAGCAAGACTGGGGCTCTGCTCTTTCCTACCCATGCAAACAGACACTGTACTTTTTCTCAATCTCGCACTCCAAAAAGCAAAATGAAACGTTGCACTCTCTCTCCTCCAAGGAAGGTGCTAGGCAGGAATTGTCTTGCTGGTCCTCACTTGCCCTGGCAGTCACTGCAGATAAACAGCAAGACTGGGGCTCTGCTCTTTCCTAGCCTTGAAACAGCAAAAGCAGTTTGTCTCCCTCGTGAGCGCCAAAATGCTAAAATGAAACGTTGCACTCTCTCTCCTCCAAGGAAGGTGCTAGGCAGGAATTGTCTTGCTGGTCCTCACTTGCCCTGGCAGTCATTGCAGATAAACAGCAAGACTGCGGCTCTGCTCTTCCATAGCCTTGCAAACAGCCAAAGCAGTTTGTCTCCCTCGTGAACGCCAAAATGTTAAAATGAAACGTTGCACTCTCTCTCCTCCAAGGAAGGTGCTAGGCAGGAATTGTCTTGCTGGTCCTCACTTGCCCTGGCAGTCATTGCAGATAAACAGCAAGACTCGGGCTCTGCTCTTTCCTACCCTTGCAAACAGACACTGTTCTTTTTCTCAATCTCGCACTCCAAAAAGCAAAATGAAACGTTGCACTCTCTCTCCTCCAAGGAAGGTGCTAGGCAGGAATTGTCTTGCTGGTCCTCACTTGCCCTGGCAGTCATTGCAGATAAACAGCAAGACTCGGGCTCTTCTCCTTCCTAGCCTTGCAAACAGCAAAAGAAGTTCGTCTCCCTCGTGAGCGCCAAAATGCTAAAATGAAACGTTGCACTCTCTCTCCTCCAAGGAAGGTGCTAGGCAGGAATTGTCTTGCTGGTCCTCACTTGCCCTGGCAGTCATTGCAGATAAACAGCAAGACTGGAGCTCTGCTCTTTCCTACCTTTGCAAACAGACACTGTGCTTTTTCTCAATCTCGCACTCCAAAAAGCAAAATGAAACGTTGCACTCTCTCTCCTCCAAGGAAGGTGCTAGGCAGGAATTGTCTTGCTGGTCCTCACTTGCCCTGGCAGTCATTGCAGATAAACAGCAAGACTGGGGCTCTGCTCTTTCCTACCCATGCAAACAGACACTGTGCTTTTTCTCAATCTCGCACTCCAAAAAGCAAAATGAAACGTTGCACTCTCTCTCCTCCAAGGAAGGTGCTAGGCAGGAATTGTCTTGCTGGTCCTCACTTGCCCTGGCAGTCACTGCAGATAAACAGCAAGACTGGGGCTCTGCTCTTTCCTAGCCTTGAAACAGCAAAAGCAGTTTGTCTCCCTCGTGAGCGCCAAAATGCTAAAATGAAACGTTGCACTCTCTCTCCTCCAAGGAAGGTGCTAGGCAGGAATTGTCTTGCTGGTCCTCACTTGCCCTGGCAGTCATTGCAGATAAACAGCAAGACTGGGGCTCTGCTCTTTCATAGCCTTGCAAACAGCCAAAGCAGTTTGTCTCCCTCGTGAACGCCAAAATGTTAAAATGAAACGTTGCACTCTCTCTCCTCCAAGGAAGGTGCTAGGCAGGAATTGTCTTGCTGGTCCTCACTTGCCCTGGCAGTCATTGCAGATAAACAGCAAGACTGGAGCTCTGCTCTTTCCTACCCTTGCAAACAGACACTGTTCTTTTTCTCAATCTCGCACTCCAAAAAGCAAAATGAAACGTTGCACTCTCTCTCCTCCAAGGAAGGTGCTAGGCAGGAATTGTCTTGCTGGTCCTCACTTGCCCTGGCAGTCATTGCAGATAAACAGCAAGACTGGGACTCTGCTCTTTCCTAGCCTTGCAAACAGCCAAAGCAGTTTGTCTCCCTCGTGAGCGCCAAAATGCTAAAATGAAACGTTGCACTCTCTCTCCTCCAAGGAAGGTGCTAGGCAGGAATTGTCTTGCTGGTCCTCACTTGCCCTGGCAGTCATTGCAGATAAACAGCAAGACTCGGGCTCTGCTCTTTCCTACCCATGCAAACAGACACTGTGCTTTTTCTCAATCTCGCACTCGAAAAAGCAAAATGAAACGTTGCACTCTCTCTCCTCCAAGGAAGGTGCTAGGCAGGAATTGTCTTCCTGGTCCTCACTTGCCCTGGCAGTCACTGCAGATAAACAGCAAGACTGGGGCTCTGCTCTTTCCTAGCCTTGAAACAGCAAAAGCAGTTTGTCTCCCTCGTGAGCGCCAAAATGCTAAAATGAAACGTTGCACTCTCTCTCCTCCAAGGAAGGTGCTAGGCAGGAATTGTCTTGCTGGTCCTCACTTGCCCTGGCAGTCATTGCAGATAAACAACAAGACTGGGGCTCTGCTCTTTCCTAGCCTTGCACACAGCCAAAGCAGTTTGTCTCGCTCGTGAGGGCTAAAATGCTAAAATGAAACGTTGCACTCTCTCTCCTCCACGGAAGCTGCTAGGCAGGAATTGTCTTGCTGGTCCTCACTTGCCCTGGCAGTCATTGCAGATAAACAGCAAGACTCGGGCTCTGCTCTTTCCTAGCCTTGCACATAGCCAAAGAAGTTTGTCTTCCTCGTGAGCGCCAAAATGCTAAAATGAACCGTTGCACTCTCTCTCCTCCAAGAAAGGTGCTAGGCAGGAATTGTCTTGCTAGTCCTCACTTGCCCTGGCAGTCATTGCAGATAAACAGCAAGACTCGGGCTCTGCTCTTTCCTAGCCTTGCAAACAGGCACTCTGCTTTTTCTCACTCTAGCACTCCAAAAAGCAAAATGAAACGTTGCACTCTCTCTCCTCCAAGGAAGGTGCTAGGCAGGAATTGTCTTGCTGGTCCTCACTTGCCCTGGCAGTCATTGCAGATAAACAGCAAGACTGGGGCTCTGCTCTTTCGTACCCTTGCAAACAGACACTGTGCTTTTTCTCACTCTCGCACTCCAAAAAGCAAAATGAAACGTTGCACTCTCTCTCCTCCAAGGAAGGTGCTAGGCAGGAATTGTCTTGCTGGTCCTCACTTGCCCTGGCAGTCATTGCAGATAAACAGCAAGACTGGGGCTCTGCTCTTTCCTAGCCTTGCAAACAGGCACTCTGCTTTTTCTCGCTCTCGGGATCCAAAAAGCAAAATGAAACGATGCACACTCTCTCCTCCAAGGAAGGTGCTAGGCAGGAATTGTCTTGCTGGTCCTCACTTGCCCTGGCAGTCATTGCAGATAAACAGCAAGACTGGGGCTCTGCTCTTTCCTAGCCTTGCAAACAGCCAAAGCAGTTTGTCTCGCTCGTGAACGCCAAAATGCTAAAATGAAACGTTGCACTCTCTCTCCTCCAAGGAAGGTCCTAGGCAGGAATTGTCTTGCTGGTCCTCACTTGCCCTGGCAGTCATTGCAGATAAACAGCAAGACTGGGGCTCTGCTCTTTCCTAGCCTTTCAAACGGACAAAGCAGTTTGTCTCGCTCGTGAGCGCCAAAATGCTAAAATGAAACGTTGCACTCTCTCTCCTCCAAGGAAGGTGCTAGGCAGGAATTGTCTTGCTGGTCCTCACTTGCCCTGGCAGTCATTGCAGATAAACAGCAAGACTGGAGCTCTGCTCTTTCCTACCCTTGCAAACAGACACTGTTCTTTTTCTCAATCTCGCACTCCAAAAAGCAAAATGAAACGTTGCACTCTCTCTCCTCCAAGGAAGGTGCTAGGCAGGAATTGTCTTGCTGGTCCTCACTTGCCCTGGCAGTCATTGCAGATAAACAGCAAGACTGGGGCTCTGCTCTTTCCTAGCCTTGCAAACAGCCAAAGCAGTTTGTCTCCCTCGTGAGCGCCAAAATGCTAAAATGAAACGTTGCACTCTCTCTCCTCCAAGGAAGGTGCTAGGCAGGAATTGTCTTGCTGGTCCTCACTTGCCCTGGCAGTCATTGCAGATAAACAGCAAGACTCGGGCTCTGCTCTTTCCTACCCATGCAAACAGACACTGTGCTTTTTCTCACTCTCGCACTCCAAAAAGCAAAATGAAACGTTGCACTCTCTCTCCTCCAAGGAAGGTGCTAGGCTGGAATTGTTTTGCTGGTCCTCACTTGCCCTGGCAGTCACTGCAGATAAACAGCAAGACTGGGGCTCTGCTCTTTCCTAGCCTTGCAAACAGCAAAAGCAGTTTGTCTCCCTCGTGAGCGCCAAAATGCTAAAATGAAACGTTGCACTCTCTCTCCTCCAAGGAAGGTGCTAGGCAGGAATTGTCTTGCTGGTCCTCACTTGCCCTGGCAGTCATTGCAGATAAACAGCAAGACTGGGGCTCTGCTCTTTCCTAGCCTTGCAAACAGCCAAAGCAGTTTGTCTCCCTCGTGAACGCCAAAATGTTAAAATGAAACGTTGCACTCTCTCTCCTCCAAGGAAGGTGCTAGGCAGGAATTGTCTTGCTGGTCCTCACTTGCCCTGGCAGTCATTGCACATAAACAGCAAGACTGGGGCTCTGCTCTTTCCTAGCCTTGCAAACAGCCAAAGCAGTTTGTCTCCCTCGTGAACGCCAAAATGTTAAAATGAAACGTTGCACTCTCTCTCCTCCAAGGAAGGTGCTAGGCAGGAATTGTCTTGCTGGTCCTCACTTGCCCTGGCAGTCATTGCAGATAAACAGCAAGACTGGGGCTCTGCTCTTTCCTAGCCTTGCAAACAGCCAAAGCAGTTTGTCTCCCTCGTGAGCACCAAAATGCTAAAATGAAACGTTGCACTCTCTCTCCTCCAAGGAAGGTGCTAGGCAGGAATTGTCTTGCTGGTCCTCACTTGCCCTGGCAGTCATTGCAGATAAACAGCAAGACTGGGGCTCTGCTCTTTCCTAGCCTTGCAAACAGCCAAAGCAGTTTGTCTCCCTCGTGAACGCCAAAATGTTAAAATGAAACGTTGCACTCTCTCTCCTCCAAGGAAGGTGCTAGGCAGGAATTGTCTTGCTGGTCCTCACTTGCCCTGGCAGTCATTGCAGATAAACAGCAAGACTGGGGCTCTGCTCTTTCCTAGCCTTGCAAACAGCCAAAGCAGTTTGTCTCCCTCGTGAGCGCCAAAATGCTAAAATGAAACGTTGCACTCTCTCTCCTCCAAGGAAGGTGCTAGGCAGGAATTGTCTTGCTGGTCCTCACTTGCCCTGGCAGTCATTGCAGATAAACAGCAAGACTCGGGCTCTGCTCTTTCCTACCCTTGCAAACAGACACTGTACTTTTTCTCAATCTCGCACTACAAAAAGCAAAATGAAACGTTGCACTCTCTCTCCTCCAAGGAAGGTGCTAGGCAGGAATTGTCTTGCTGGTCCTCACTTGCCCTGGCAGTCATTGCAGATAAACAGCAAGACTGGGGCTCTGCGCTTTCCTAGCCTTGCAAACAGCAAAAGAAGTTCGTCTCCCTCGTGAGCGCCAAAATGCTAAAATGAAACGTTGCACTCTCTCTCCTCCAAGGAAGGAGCTAGGCAGGAATTGTCTTGCTGGTCCTCACTTGCCCTGGCAGTCATTGCAGATAAACAGCAAGACTGGGGCTCTGCTCTTTCCTAGCCTTGCAAACAGCAACAGAAGTTCGTCTCCCTCGTGAGCGCCAAAATGCTAAAATGAAACGTTGCACTCTCTCTCCTCCAAGGAAGGTGCTAGGCAGGAATTGTCTTGCTGGTCCTCACTTGCCCTGGCAGTCTCTGCAGATAAACAGCAAGACTGGGGCTCTGCTCTTTCCTAGCCTTGAAACAGCAAAAGCAGTTTGTCTCCCTCGTGAGCGCCAAAATGCTAAAATGAAACGTTGCACTCTCTCTCCTCCAAGGAAGGTGCTAGGCAGGAATTGTCTTGCTGGTCCTCACTTGCCCTGGCAGTCATTGCAGATAAACAGCAAGACTGGGGCTCTGCTCTTTCCTAGCCTTGCAAACAGCCAAAGCAGTTTGTCTCGCTTGTGAACGCCAAAATGCTAAAATGAAACGTTGCACTCTCTCTCCTCCAAGGAAGGTGCTAGGCAGGAATTGTCTTGCTGGTCCTCACTTGCCCTGGCAGTCATTGCAGATAAACAGCAAGACTGGGGCTCTGCTCTTTCCTAGCCTTGCAAACAGCCAAAGCAGTTTGTCTCCCTCGTGAGCGCCAAAATGCTAAAATGAAACGTTGCACTCTCTCTCCTCCAAGGAAGGTGCTAGGCAGGAATTGTCTTGCTGGTCCTCACTTGCCCTGGCAGTCATTGCAGATAAACAGCAAGACTGGAGCTCTGCTCTTTCCTACCCTTGCAAACAGACACTGTTCTTTTTCTCAATCTCGCACTCCAAAAAGCAAAATGAAACGTTGCACTCTCTCTCCTCCAAGGAAGGTGCTAGGCAGGAATTGTCTTGCTGGTCCTCACTTGCCCTGGCAGTCATTGCAGAAAAACAGCAAGACTGGGGCTCTGCTCTTTCCTAGCCTTGCAAACAGCCAAAGCAGTTTGTCTCCCTCGTGACCGCCAAAATGCTAAAATGAAACGTTGCACTCTCTCTCCTCCAAGGAAGGTGCTAGGCAGGAATTGTCTTGCTGGTCCTCACTTGCCCTGGCAGTCATTGCAGATAAACAGCAAGACTGGGGCTCTGCTCTTTACTAGCCTTGCAAACAGCAAAAGCAGTTTGTCTCCCTCGTGAGCGCCAAAATGCTAAAATGAAACGTTGCACTCTCTCTCCTCCAAGGAAGGTGCTAGGCAGGAATTGTCTTGCTGGTCCTCACTTGCCCTGGCAGTCATTGCAGATAAACAGCAAGACTCGGGCTCTGCTCTTTCCTAGACTTGCAAACAGCTAAAGAAGTTCGTCTCCCTTGTTAGCGCCAAAATGCTAAAATGAAATGTTGCACTCTCTCTCCTCCAAGGAAGGTGCTAGGCAGGAATTGTCTTGCTGGTCCTCACTTGCCCTGGCAGTCATTGCAGATAAACAGCAAGACTGGGGCTCTGCTCTTTCGTACCCTTGCAAACACACACTGTTCTTTTTCTCAATCTCGCACTCCAAAATGTTAAAATGAAACGTTGCACTCTCTCTCCTCCAAGGAAGGTGCTAGGCAGGAATTGTCTTGCTGGTCCTCACTTGCCCTGGCAGTCATTGCAGATAAACAGCAAGACTGGGGCTCTGCTCTTTCGTACCCTTGCAAACAGACACTGTTCTTTTTCTCAATCTCGCACTCCAAAAAGCAAAATGAAACGTTGCACTCTCTCTCCTCCAAGGAAGGTGCTAGGCAGGAATTGTCTTGCTGGTCCTCACTTGCCCTGGCAGTCATTGCAGATAAACAACAAGACTGGGGCTCTGCTCTTTCCTAGCCTTGCACACAGCCAAAGCAGTTTGTCTCGCTCGTGAGGGCTAAAATGCTAAAATGAAACGTTGCACTCTCTCTCCTCCACGGAAGCTGCTAGGCAGGAATTGTCTTGCTGGTCCTCACTTGCCCTGGCAGTCATTGCAGATAAACAGCAAGACTCGGGCTCTGCTCTTTCCTAGCCTTGCACATAGCCAAAGAAGTTTGTCTTCCTCGTGAGCGCCAAAATGCTAAAATGAACCGTTGCACTCTCTCTCCTCCAAGAAAGGTGCTAGGCAGGAATTGTCTTGCTAGTCCTCACTTGCCCTGGCAGTCATTGCAGATAAACAGCAAGACTCGGGCTCTGCTCTTTCCTAGCCTTGCAAACAGGCACTCTGCTTTTTCTCACTCTAGCACTCCAAAAAGCAAAATGAAACGTTGCACTCTCTCTCCTCCAAGGAAGGTGCTAGGCAGGAATTGTCTTGCTGGTCCTCACTTGCCCTGGCAGTCATTGCAGATAAACAGCAAGACTGGGGCTCTGCTCTTTCGTACCCTTGCAAACAGACACTGTGCTTTTTCTCACTCTCGCACTCCAAAAAGCAAAATGAAACGTTGCACTCTCTCTCCTCCAAGGAAGGTGCTAGGCAGGAATTGTCTTGCTGGTCCTCACTTGCCCTGGCAGTCATTGCAGATAAACAGCAAGACTGGGGCTCTGCTCTTTCCTAGCCTTGCAAACAGGCACTCTGCTTTTTCTCGCTCTCGGGATCCAAAAAGCAAAATGAAACGATGCACACTCTCTCCTCCAAGGAAGGTGCTAGGCAGGAATTGTCTTGCTGGTCCTCACTTGCCCTGGCAGTCATTGCAGATAAACAGCAAGACTGGGGCTCTGCTCTTTCCTAGCCTTGCAAACAGCCAAAGCAGTTTGTCTCGCTCGTGAACGCCAAAATGCTAAAATGAAACGTTGCACTCTCTCTCCTCCAAGGAAGGTCCTAGGCAGGAATTGTCTTGCTGGTCCTCACTTGCCCTGGCAGTCATTGCAGATAAACAGCAAGACTGGGGCTCTGCTCTTTCCTAGCCTTTCAAACAGACAAAGCAGTTTGTCTCGCTCGTGAGCGCCAAAATGCTAAAATGAAACGTTGCACTCTCTCTCCTCCAAGGAAGGTGCTAGGCAGGAATTGTCTTGCTGGTCCTCACTTGCCCTGGCAGTCATTGCAGATAAACAGCAAGACTGGAGCTCTGCTCTTTCCTACCCTTGCAAACAGACACTGTTCTTTTTCTCAATCTCGCACTCCAAAAAGCAAAATGAAACGTTGCACTCTCTCTCCTCCAAGGAAGGTGCTAGGCAGGAATTGTCTTGCTGGTCCTCACTTGCCCTGGCAGTCATTGCAGATAAACAGCAAGACTGGGGCTCTGCTCTTTCCTAGCCTTGCAAACAGCCAAAGCAGTTTGTCTCCCTCGTGAGCGCCAAAATGCTAAAATGAAACGTTGCACTCTCTCTCCTCCAAGGAAGGTGCTAGGCAGGAATTGTCTTGCTGGTCCTCACTTGCCCTGGCAGTCATTGCAGATAAACAGCAAGACTCGGGCTCTGCTCTTTCCTACCCATGCAAACAGACACTGTGCTTTTTCTCACTCTCGCACTCCAAAAAGCAAAATGAAACGTTGCACTCTCTCTCCTCCAAGGAAGGTGCTAGGCTGGAATTGTTTTGCTGGTCCTCACTTGCCCTGGCAGTCACTGCAGATAAACAGCAAGACTGGGGCTCTGCTCTTTCCTAGCCTTGCAAACAGCAAAAGCAGTTTGTCTCCCTCGTGAGCGCCAAAATGCTAAAATGAAACGTTGCACTCTCTCTCCTCCAAGGAAGGTGCTAGGCAGGAATTGTCTTGCTGGTCCTCACTTGCCCTGGCAGTCATTGCAGATAAACAGCAAGACTGGGGCTCTGCTCTTTCCTAGCCTTGCAAACAGCCAAAGCAGTTTGTCTCCCTCGTGAACGCCAAAATGTTAAAATGAAACGTTGCACTCTCTCTCCTCCAAGGAAGGTGCTAGGCAGGAATTGTCTTGCTGGTCCTCACTTGCCCTGGCAGTCATTGCACATAAACAGCAAGACTGGGGCTCTGCTCTTTCCTAGCCTTGCAAACAGCCAAAGCAGTTTGTCTCCCTCGTGAACGCCAAAATGTTAAAATGAAACGTTGCACTCTCTCTCCTCCAAGGAAGGTGCTAGGCAGGAATTGTCTTGCTGGTCCTCACTTGCCCTGGCAGTCATTGCAGATAAACAGCAAGACTGGGGCTCTGCTCTTTCCTAGCCTTGCAAACAGCCAAAGCAGTTTGTCTCCCTCGTGAGCACCAAAATGCTAAAATGAAACGTTGCACTCTCTCTCCTCCAAGGAAGGTGCTAGGCAGGAATTGTCTTGCTGGTCCTCACTTGCCCTGGCAGTCATTGCAGATAAACAGCAAGACTGGGGCTCTGCTCTTTCCTAGCCTTGCAAACAGCCAAAGCAGTTTGTCTCCCTCGTGAACGCCAAAATGTTAAAATGAAACGTTGCACTCTCTCTCCTCCAAGGAAGGTGCTAGGCAGGAATTGTCTTGCTGGTCCTCACTTGCCCTGGCAGTCATTGCAGATAAACAGCAAGACTGGGGCTCTGCTCTTTCCTAGCCTTGCAAACAGCCAAAGCAGTTTGTCTCCCTCGTGAGCGCCAAAATGCTAAAATGAAACGTTGCACTCTCTCTCCTCCAAGGAAGGTGCTAGGCAGGAATTGTCTTGCTGGTCCTCACTTGCCCTGGCAGTCATTGCAGATAAACAGCAAGACTCGGGCTCTGCTCTTTCCTACCCTTGCAAACAGACACTGTACTTTTTCTCAATCTCGCACTACAAAAAGCAAAATGAAACGTTGCACTCTCTCTCCTCCAAGGAAGGTGCTAGGCAGGAATTGTCTTGCTGGTCCTCACTTGCCCTGGCAGTCATTGCAGATAAACAGCAAGACTGGGGCTCTGCGCTTTCCTAGCCTTGCAAACAGCAAAAGAAGTTCGTCTCCCTCGTGAGCACCAAAATGCTAAAATGAAACGTTGCACTCTCTCTCCTCCAAGGAAGGAGCTAGGCAGGAATTGTCTTGCTGGTCCTCACTTGCCCTGGCAGTCATTGCAGATAAACAGCAAGACTGGGGCTCTGCTCTTTCCTAGCCTTGCAAACAGCAACAGAAGTTCGTCTCCCTCGTGAGCGCCAAAATGCTAAAATGAAACGTTGCACTCTCTCTCCTCCAAGGAAGGTGCTAGGCAGGAATTGTCTTGCTGGTCCTCACTTGCCCTGGCAGTCTCTGCAGATAAACAGCAAGACTGGGGCTCTGCTCTTTCCTAGCCTTGAAACAGCAAAAGCAGTTTGTCTCCCTCGTGAGCGCCAAAATGCTAAAATGAAACGTTGCACTCTCTCTCCTCCAAGGAAGGTGCTAGGCAGGAATTGTCTTGCTGGTCCTCACTTGCCCTGGCAGTCATTGCAGATAAACAGCAAGACTGGGGCTCTGCTCTTTCCTAGCCTTGCAAACAGCCAAAGCAGTTTGTCTCGCTTGTGAACGCCAAAATGCTAAAATGAAACGTTGCACTCTCTCTCCTCCAAGGAAGGTGCTAGGCAGGAATTGTCTTGCTGGTCCTCACTTGCCCTGGCAGTCATTGCAGATAAACAGCAAGACTGGGGCTCTGCTCTTTCCTAGCCTTGCAAACAGCCAAAGCAGTTTGTCTCCCTCGTGAGCGCCAAAATGCTAAAATGAAACGTTGCACTCTCTCTCCTCCAAGGAAGGTGCTAGGCAGGAATTGTCTTGCTGGTCCTCACTTGCCCTGGCAGTCATTGCAGATAAACAGCAAGACTGGAGCTCTGCTCTTTCCTACCCTTGCAAACAGACACTGTTCTTTTTCTCAATCTCGCACTCCAAAAAGCAAAATGAAACGTTGCACTCTCTCTCCTCCAAGGAAGGTGCTAGGCAGGAATTGTCTTGCTGGTCCTCACTTGCCCTGGCAGTCATTGCAGAAAAACAGCAAGACTGGGGCTCTGCTCTTTCCTAGCCTTGCAAACAGCCAAAGCAGTTTGTCTCCCTCGTGACCGCCAAAATGCTAAAATGAAACGTTGCACTCTCTCTCCTCCAAGGAAGGTGCTAGGCAGGAATTGTCTTGCTGGTCCTCACTTGCCCTGGCAGTCATTGCAGATAAACAGCAAGACTGGGGCTCTGCTCTTTACTAGCCTTGCAAACAGCAAAAGCAGTTTGTCTCCCTCGTGAGCGCCAAAATGCTAAAATGAAACGTTGCACTCTCTCTCCTCCAAGGAAGGTGCTAGGCAGGAATTGTCTTGCTGGTCCTCACTTGCCCTGGCAGTCATTGCAGATAAACAGCAAGACTCGGGCTCTGCTCTTTCCTAGACTTGCAAACAGCTAAAGAAGTTCGTCTCCCTTGTTAGCGCCAAAATGCTAAAATGAAATGTTGCACTCTCTCTCCTCCAAGGAAGGTGCTAGGCAGGAATTGTCTTGCTGGTCCTCACTTGCCCTGGCAGTCATTGCAGATAAACAGCAAGACTGGGGCTCTGCTCTTTCGTACCCTTGCAAACACACACTGTTCTTTTTCTCAATCTCGCACTCCAAAATGTTAAAATGAAACGTTGCACTCTCTCTCCTCCAAGGAAGGTGCTAGGCAGGAATTGTCTTGCTGGTCCTCACTTGCCCTGGCAGTCATTGCAGATAAACAGCAAGACTGGGGCTCTGCTCTTTCGTACCCTTGCAAACAGACACTGTTCTTTTTCTCAATCTCGCACTCCAAAAAGCAAAATGAAACGTTGCACTCTCTCTCCTCCAAGGAAGGTGCTAGGCAGGAATTGTCTTGCTGGTCCTCACTTGCCCTGGCAGTCATTGCAGATAAACAGCAAGACTGGGGCTCTGCTCTTTCATAGCCTTGCAAACAGCAAAAGAAGTTCGTCTCCCTTGTGAGTGCCAAAATGCTAAAATGAAACGTTGCACTCTCTCTTCTCCAAGGAAGGTGCTAGGCAGGAATTGTCTTGCTGGTCCTCACTTGCCCTGGCAGTCATTGCAGATAAACAGCAAGACTGGGGCTCTGCTCTTTCGTACCCTTACAAACAGACACTGTTCTTTTTCTCAATCTCGCACTCCAAAAAGCAAAATGAAACGCTGCACTCTCTCTCCTCCAAGGAAGGTGCTAGGCAGGAATTGTCTTCCTGGTCCTCACTTGCCCTGGCAGTCACTGCAGATAAACAGCAAGACTGGGGCTCTGCTCTTTCCTAGCCTTGAAACAGCAAAAGCAGTTTGTCTCCCTCGTGAGCGCCAAAATGCTAAAATGAAACGTTGCACTCTCTCTCCTCCAAGGAAGGTGCTAGGCAGGAATTGTCTTGCTGGTCCTCACTTGCCCTGGCAGTCATTGCAGATAAACAGCAAGACTGGGGCTCTGCTCTTTCCTAGCCTTTCAAACAGCCAAAGCAGTTTGTCTCGCTCGTGAGCGCCAAAATGCTAAAATGAAACGTTGCACTCTCTCTCCTCCAAGGAAGGTGCTAGGCAGGAATTGTCTTGCTGGTCCTCACTTGCCCTGGCAGTCATTGCAGATAAACAGCAAGACTGGAGCTCTGCTCTTTCCTACCCTTGCAAACAGACACTGTTCTTTTTCTCAATCTCGCACTCCAAAAAGCAAAATGAAACGTTGCACTCTCTCTCCTCCAAGGAAGGTGCTAGGCTGGAATTGTTTTGCTGGTCCTCACTTGCCCTGGCAGTCACTGCAGATAAACAGCAAGACTGGGGCTCTGCTCTTTCCTAGCCTTGCAAACAGCAAAAGCAGTTTGTCTCCCTCGTGAGCGCCAAAATGCTAAAATGAAACGTTGCACTCTCTCTCCTCCAAGGAAGGTGCTAGGCAGGAATTGTCTTGCTGGTCCTCACTTGCCCTGGCAGTCATTGCAGATAAACAGCAAGACTGGGGCTCTGCTCTTTCCTAGCCTTGCAAACAGCCAAAGCAGTTTGTCTCCCTCGTGAACGCCAAAATGTTAAAATGAAACGTTGCACTCTCTCTCCTCCAAGGAAGGTGCTAGGCAGGAATTGTCTTGCTGGTCCTCACTTGCCCTGGCAGTCATTGCAGATAAACAGCAAGACTCGGTCTCTGCTCTTTCCTACCCTTGCAAACAGACACTGTGCTTTTTCTCAATCTCGCACTACAAAAAGCAAAATGAAACGTTGCACTCTCTCTCCTCCAAGGAAGGTGCTAGGCAGGAATTGTCTTGCTGGTCCTCACTTGCCCTGGCAGTCATTGCAGATAAACAGCAAGACTGGGGCTCTGCGCTTTCCTAGCCTTGCAAACAGCAAAAGAAGTTCGTCTCCCTCGTGAGCGCCAAAATGCTAAAATGAAACGTTGCACTCTCTCTCCTCCAAGGAAGGAGCTAGGCAGGAATTGTCTTGCTGGTCCTCACTTGCCCTGGCAGTCATTGCAGATAAACAGCAAGACTGGGGCTCTGCTCTTTCCTAGCCTTGCAAACAGCAGCAGAAGTTCGTCTCCCTCGTGAGCGCCAAAATGCTAAAATGAAACGTTGCACTCTCTCTCCTCCAAGGAAGGTGCTAGGCAGGAATTGTCTTGCTGGTCCTCACTTGCCCTGGCAGTCTCTGCAGATAAACAGCAAGACTGGGGCTCTGCTCTTTCCTAGCCTTGAAACAGCAAAAGCAGTTTGTCTCCCTCGTGAGCGCCAAAATGCTAAAATGAAACGTTGCACTCTCTCTCCTCCAAGGAAGGTGCTAGGCAGGAATTGTCTTGCTGGTCCTCACTTGCCCTGGCAGTCATTGCAGATAAACAGCAAGACTGGGGCTCTGCTCTTTCCTAGCCTTGCAAACAGCCAAAGCAGTTTGTCTCGCTTGTGAACGCCAAAATGCTAAAATGAAACGTTGCACTCTCTCTCCTCCAAGGAAGGTGCTAGGCAGGAATTGTCTTGCTGGTCCTCACTTGCCCTGGCAGTCATTGCAGATAAACAGCAAGACTGGGGCTCTGCTCTTTCCTAGCCTTGCAAACAGCCAAAGCAGTTTGTCTCCCTCGTGAGCGCCAAAATGCTAAAATGAAACGTTGCACTCTCTCTCCTCCAAGGAAGGTGCTAGGCAGGAATTGTCTTGCTGGTCCTCACTTGCCCTGGCAGTCATTGCAGATAAACAGCAAGACTGGAGCTCTGCTCTTTCCTACCCTTGCAAACAGACACTGTTCTTTTTCTCAATCTCGCACTCCAAAAAGCAAAATGAAACGTTGCACTCTCTCTCCTCCAAGGAAGGTGCTAGGCAGGAATTGTCTTGCTGGTCCTCACTTGCCCTGGCAGTCATTGCAGAAAAACAGC